>NC_084584.2:1070000-1092500 GCF_033978685.3 Nerophis lumbriciformis | reverse complement strand
CAGCATAGATGTGTGTGTGTGTATATACAGTATAGATGTGTGTGTGTGTATATACAGTATATAGATGTGTGTGTGTGTACATACAGTATGTATGTGTGTATATACAGTATAGATGTGTGTGTATACAGTATAAATGTGTGTGTGTGTATACAGTATAGATGTGTGTGTGTGTATATACAGTATAGATGTGTGTGTGTGTGTGTGTGTGTGTATATACAGTATAGATGTGTGTGTGTGTGTATATACAGTATATAGATGTGTGTGTGTGTACATACAGTATATATGTGTGTGTGTATATACAGTATAGATGTGTGTGTGTGTGTGTGTATACAGTATAAATGTGTGTGTGTGTATACAGTATAGATGTGTGTGTGTGTATATACAGTATAGATGTGTGTGTGTATACAGTATAGATGTGTGTGTGTGTATATACAGTATATGTGTGTATATACAGTGTATATATATATATGCGTGTGTGTGTGTGTGTGTGTGTGTATATATATACAGTATATAGATATATAGATGTGTGTGTGTTTCAGGATGTTGTTTGAAGACAACGACAGCGGCCTGTTCAGTGTGACATTGTTCCGTAAGGCACTGGATGACTTCAAGCACAAGGCCAGAGAAAACAAGTAAGTACATCCCATAATAGCAGGGTGGTTGTACACAAGTAAGTACATCCCATAATAGCAGGGTGGTTGTACACAAGTAAGTACATCCCATAATAGCAGGGTGGTTGTACACAAGTAAGTACATCCCATAATAGCAGGGTGGTTGTACACAAGTAGGTACATCCCATAATAGCAGGGTGGTTGTACACAAGTAAGTACATCCCATAATAGCAGGGTGGTTGTACACAAGTAAATACATCCCATAATAGCAGGGTGGTTGTACACAAGTAAGTACATCCCATAATAGCAGGGTGGTTGTACACAAGTAGGTACATCCCATAATAGCAGGGTGGTTGTACACAAGTAAGTACATCCCATAATAGCAGGGTGGTTGTACACAAGTAAATACATCCCATAATAGCAGGGTGGTTGTACACAAGTAAGTACATCCCATAATAGCAGGGTGGTTGTACACAAGTAAATACATCCCATAATAGCAGGGTGGTTGTACACAAGTAGGTACATCCCATAATAGCAGGGTGGTTGTAGACAAGTAAGTACATCCCATAATAGCAGGGTGGTTGTACACAAGTAAGTACATCCCATAATAGCAGGGTGGTTGTACACAAGTAGGTACATCCCATAATAGCAGGGTGGTTGTAGACAAGTAAGTACATCCCATAATAGCAGGGTGGTTGTACACAAGTAAGTACATCCCATAATAGCAGGGTGGTTGTACACAAGTAAGTACATCCCATAATAGCAGGGTGGTTGTACACAAGTAAGTACATCCCATAATAGCAGGGTGGTTGTAGACAAGTAAGTACATCCCATAATAGCAGGGTGGTTGTACACAAGTAAGTACATCCCATAATAGCAGGGTGGTTGTACACAAGTAAGTACATCCCATAATAGCAGGGTGGTTGTAGACAAGTAAGTACATCCCATAATAGCAGGGTGGTTGTAGACAAGTAAGTACATCCCATAATAGCAGGGTGGTTGTACACAAGTAAGTACATCCCATAATAGCAGGGTGGTTGTACACAAGTAAGTACATCCCATAATAGCAGGGTGGTTGTACACAAGTAAGTACATCCCATAATAGCAGGGTGGTTGTACACAAGTAAGTACATCCCATAATAGCAGGGTGGTTGTAGACAAGTAAGTACATGTACATCCCATAATAGCAGGGTGGTTGTAGACAAGTAAATACATCCCATAATAGCAGGGTGGTTGTACACAAGTAAGTACATCCCATAATAGCAGGGTGGTTGTACACAAGTAAGTACATCCCATAATAGCAGGGTGGTTGTAGACAAGTAAGTACATCCCATAATAGCAGGGTGGTTGTAGACAAGTAAGTACATCCCATAATAGCAGGGTGGTTGTACACAAGTAAGTACATCCCATAATAGCAGGGTGGTTGTACACAAGTAGGTACATGTACATCCCATAATAGCAGGGTGGTTGTGCTGCCTCAGGTTCACGGTGCGTGACTTCCATTACAACGAGGAGGAGATGAAGGCAGACAAAGAGGAGATGACTCGCTTGTCCACGGACAAGAAGAAGCAGTTTGTATGGCAGCACCTTGTCTCACCTTGTCTCACCTGTGCAGGTGTGCTGCTCACCTTCTGCTGCCTCCTGCAGGGTCCTCTGGTGCGATGGCTGAAAGTCAACTTCAGTGAGGCCTTCATCGCCTGGATACACATCAAAGCTCTCAGGGTCTTTGTGGAGTCTGTCCTCAGGTCTGTACTTTTACACCTCTGACACCTGTTACACCTGTTACACCTTTTACACCTGTTACACCTGTTACACCTGTTACACCTGTTACACCTCTGACACCTGTTACACCTTTTACACCTGTTACACTGGATACACATCAAAGCTCTCAGGGTCTTTGTGGAGTCTGTCCTCAGGTCTGTACTTTTACACCTCTGACACCTGTTACACCTGTTACACTGGATACACATCAAAGCTCTCAGGGTCTTTGTGGAGTATGTCCTCAGGTCTGTACTTTTACACCTGTTACACCTTTTACACCTGTTACACCTGTTACACCTTTTACACCTGTTACACTGGATACACATCAAAGCTCTCAGGGTCTTTGTGGAGTATGTCCTCAGGTCTGTACTTTTACACCTGTTACACCTTTTACACCTGTTACACCTGTTACACCTTTTACACCTGTTACACTGGATACACATCAAAGCTCTCAGGGTCTTTGTGGAGTCTGTCCTCAGGTCTGTACTTTTACACCTCTGACACCTGTTACACCTGTTACACCTGTTACACTGGATACACATCAAAGCTCTCAGGGTCTTTGTGAAGTATGTCCTCAGGTCTGTACTTTTACACCTGTTACACCTTTTACACCTGTTACACCTGTTACACCTTTTACACCTGTTACACTGGATACACATCAAAGCTCTCAGGGTCTTTGTGGAGTCTGTCCTCAGGTCTGTACTTTTACACCTCTGACACCTGTTACACCTGTTATACCTGTTACACCTTTTACACCTGTTACACCTGTTACACTGGATACACATCAAAGCTCTCAGGGTCTTTGTGGAGTCTGTCCTCAGGTCTGTACTTTTACACCTGTTACACCTTTTACACCTGTTACACCCTTTACACCTTTTGTAACTTTTGCACCTTTTACACCTTCTGCCTGCTCTCATTTACACCTCTGACACCCTGTACACATTTTACACCTGTTACACCCTTTACACCTTTTGTAACTTTTGCACCTTTTACACCTTCTGCCTGCTCTTATTTACACCTCTGACACCCTTTACACATTTTACACCTGTTACACCCTTTACACATTTTACACCTGTTACACCTTCTGCCTGCTCTCATTTACACCTCTGATGCCCTTTACACATTTTACACCTTTTGTAACTTTGCACCTTTTACACCTGTTACACCCTTTACACATTTTACACCTGTTACACCCTTTACACCTATTGTAACTTTTGCACCTTTTACACCTCTGACACCCTTTAAACATTTTGTAACCTTTGCACCTTTTATACCTGTTACACCTTCTGCTTGCTCTCATTTACACCTGTGACACCCTTTACACATTTTACACCTGTTGCACCCTTTACACATTTTACACCTGTTGCACCCTTTACACATTTTACACCTGTTACACCTTTTGTAACTTTTGCACCTTTTACACCCGTTACACCCTGTACACATTTTACACCTGTTACACCCTTTACACCTATTGTAACTTTTGCACCTTTTACGCCTGTTACACCTGTTACACCTGTTAGACCCTTTACACCTATTGTAACTTTTGCACCTGTTACACCCTATACACCGTTTGTAACTTTTGCACCTTTTACACCTGTTACACCTTTTACACCTGTTACACCCTTTACACCTATTGTAACTTTTGCACCTTTGACACCTGTTACACCCTTTACACCATTTGTAACTTTTGCACCTTTTACACCTGTTACACCTTCTGCCTGCTCTCATTTTGACCTGTGACACCCTTTACACATTTTACACCTGTTGCACCCTTTACACATTTTACACCTGTTACACCCTTTACACCTTTTGTAACTTGTACACATTTTACACCTGTTACACCCTTTACACCTATTGTAACGTTTGCACCTTTTACGCCTGTTACACCTTTTACACCTGTTTCACCCTTTACACCTATTGTAACTTTTGCACCTGT
This sequence comes from Nerophis lumbriciformis, assembly GCF_033978685.3. Lineage (NCBI taxonomy): Eukaryota > Metazoa > Chordata > Actinopteri > Syngnathiformes > Syngnathidae > Nerophis > Nerophis lumbriciformis. Next base: position 1,088,192 of record NC_084584.2, on the reverse strand, counting down.
TACACACTATACACCGTTTGTAACTTTTGCACATTTTACACCTGTTACACCTTTTACACCTGTTACACCCTTTACACCTATTGTAACTTTTGCACCTTTTACACCTGTTACACCCATTACACCGTTTGTAACTTTTGTAACTTTTGCACCTTTTACACCTGTTACACCTTCTGCCTGCTCTCATTTTGACCTGTGACACCCTTTACACATTTTACACCTGTTACACCCTGTCAGGTTCAAACACTGATGACATCTATTAAACAAGACAAGAAGCAAAGAATCAAACAGAGACAGAATTCAATTTGGACTCAATTTTGAGGAGAGACGCGGCCACTGTACTCTCTGTACAGTCTTGCACCACGCTCTGCCAAAAGATTGCACTCCTTCTTTTTTTGACTTTCTCCCCCCACCTGACCACAGCTGCTTCCAGAGGGAAGTGGGTCGTAAACAGCGTTGCCTTTGGTTACCGAACAGTTCGAAAGAAGAGGTCGTAAAATACTTCAAAAAGAGTTCCATAAAATAGTTCAAAGAGAGTTCGTAAAATACTTCAAAAAGAGTTCGTCTGGAAGTTGGGCAGATCCTGCCATCATCTGTCCGCTTTGAAGTCACAGTAGAGTTTTACGAGCCTTCCTCCTGGTAGACCCCAAAGACAGCTCCAGTCCTCCTGCCAGGAACTCAATGGAATACAAAGCTTTTGTGATCATTTACAAACAATTATTCTAACACACCCTTTACACATTTTACACCTGTTACACCCTTTACACCTGTGACACCCTTTACACATTTTACACCTGTTACACCCTTTACACCTGTGACACCCTTTACACATTTTACACCTGTTACACCCTTTACACCTGTGACACCCTTTACACATTTTACACCTGTTACACCCTTTACACCTTTTGTAACTTTTGCACCTTTTACACCTTTTACACCCTGTACACATTTTACACCTGTTACACCCTTTACACCGTTTGTAACCTTTGCACCTTTTACAACTGTTACACCTTCTGCCTGCTCTCATTTACACCTGTGACACCCTTTACACATATTACACCTGTTACACCCTTTGTAACTTTTGCACCTTTTACACCTGTTACACCCTTTACACCTTTTACACCTGTTACACCCTTTACACCGTTTGTAACTTTTGCACCTTTTACACCCGTTACACCTTCTGCCTGCTCTCATTTACACCTCTGACACCCTTTACACATATTACACCTGTTACACCCTTTGTAACTTTTGCACCTGTTACACCCTTTACACCTTTTGTAACTTTTGCACCTTTTACACCGGTACTTTAGCACCTTTTACACCTGTTACAACTTTTGTACCTTTACACCTTTTTCACCTGTTACACCTTTTGCATCTTTTACACCTGTTACATCTTTTGCACCTGTTACACCTTTGGCACCGTTTACACCTGTTACACCTTTGGCACCGTTTACACCTGTTACATATTTTGCACCTTTGGAACTTTGGCACCGTTTACACCTGTTCCATATTTTGCACCTTTACACCTTTTACACCTATTCCCCCTTTTGCACATTTCCACCTTTTACACCTTTCCCCCTTTTGCACATTTCCACCTTTTACACCTGTTCCCCCTTTGCACATTTCTACCTTTTGCACCTTTCCACCTTTTGCACCTTTCCATCTTTTGCACCTGTTCCACCTATTACACCTTTCCCCGCTTTTACACCTGTTCCCCCTTTTATACCTTTTCCCCTTTTTACACCTGTTCCCCCTAATACACCTGTTCCCCCTTTTGCACATTTCTACCTTTTGCACCTGTTCCCCCTATTACACCTGTTCCCCCTAATACACCTGTTCCCCCTTTTGCACATTTCTACCTTTTGCACCTTTCCACCTTTTGCACCTTTCCATCTTTTGCACCTGTTCCACCTATTACACCTTTCCCCCCTTTTACACCTGTTCCCCCTTTTATACCTTTTCCCCTTTTTACACCTGTTCCCCCTAATACACCTGTTCCCCCTTTTGCACATTTCTACCTTTTGCACCTGTTCCCCCTATTACACCTGTTCCCCCTAATACACCTGTTCCCCCTTTTGCACATTTCTACCTTTTGCACCTTTCCATCTTTTGCACCTGTTCCCCCTATTACACCTGTTCCCCCTTTTACACAAAATCCCCCTTTTACACCTGTTCCCCCTATTACACCTGTTCCCCCTATTACACCTGTTCCCCCTATTACACAAAATCCCCCTTTTACACCTGTTCCCCCTATTACACCTGTTCCCCCTATTACACAAAATCCCCCTTTTACTCCTGTTCCCCCTATTACACCTGTTTCCCCTTTTGCACCTTTCCATCTGTCGCACCTTTCCCAGCATTCCCAGCTTGTGCAGCGCTGACACCTGTGCACCTTTGCACGCAGGTATGGTCTGCCGGTCAACTTCCAGGCCATGTTGCTGCAACCCAACAAGAAGAACATGAAGAAGCTGAGGGAAGTTCTCTATGAACTCTACAAACACCTGGACAGCAGCGCCGCCATCATTGATGTGAGTTACATCTACCTCTACTACATCTATACCTACTACACCTATATTACTACATCTACATTACTACATCTACCTCTACTACATCTACATTACTACATCTACCTCTACTACATCTATACCTACTACAACTATCTCTACTACATCTATCTCTACTACATCTACCTCTACTACATCTATACCTACTACAACTATCTCTACTACATCTATCTCTACTACATCTATATTACTACATCTACATTACTACATCTACCTCTACTACATCTACATTACTACATCTACCTCTACTACATCTATACCTACTACAACTATCTCTACTACATCTATCTCTACTACATCTACCTCTACTACATCTATACCTACTACAACTATCTCTACTACATCTATCTCTACTACATCTACATTACTACATCTACTACATCTATCTCTACTACATCTACATCTACTACATCTATATTACTACATCTACCTCTATTACATCTATACCTACTACAACTATCTCTACTACATCTATATTACTACATCTACCTCTACTACATCTATACCTACTAAAACTATCTCTACTACATCTATTTCTACTACATCTACATTACTACATCTACTACATCTATCTCTACTACATCTACATCTACTACATCTATATTACTACATCTACCTCTATTACATCTATACCTACTACAACTATCTCTACTACATCTATATTACTACATCTACCTCTACTACATCTATACTTACTACAACTATCTCTACTACATCTACATCTACTACATCTATATTACTACATCTACCTCTATTACATCTATACCTACTACAACTATCTCTACTACATCTATATTACTACATCTACCTCTACTACATCTATACCTACTACAACTATCTCTACGACATCTATCTCTACTACATCTATATTACTATCTCTACTACATCTATATTACTACATCTACCTCTACTACATCTATACCTACTACAACTATCTCTACTACATCTATCTCTACTACATCTATATTACTACATCTACTACATCTATATTACTACATCTATCTCTACTACATCTATATTACTACATCTACCTCTACTACATCTATACCTACTACAACTATCTCTACTACATCTATATTACTACATCTACCTCTATTACATCTATACCTACTACAACTATCTCTACTACATCTATATTACTACATCTACCTCTACTACATCTATACCTACTACAACTATCTCTACGACATCTATCTCTACTACATCTATATTACTATCTCTACTACATCTATATTACTACATCTACCTCTACTACATCTATACCTACTACAACTATCTCTACTACATCTATCTCTACTACATCTATATTACTACATCTACTACATCTATTTCTACTACATCTATATTACTACATCTATCTCTACTACATCTATATTACTACATGTATATTACTACAACTATCTCTACTACATCTATCTCTACTACATCTATATTACTACATTTACTACATCTATACCTACTACATCTATCTCTACTACATCTATATTACTATAGCTCTACGACATCTATCTCTACTACATCTATATTACTACATCTACTACATCTATCTCTACTACATCTATATTACTACATCTACCTCTACTACATCTATACCTACTACAACTATCTCTACTACATCTATCTCTACTACATTACTACATCTATTTCTACTACATCTATATTACTACATCTACCGCTACTACATCTATATTACTACATCTATATTACTACATCTACTACAACTATCTCTACTACATCTATATTACTACATCTACTACATCTATCTTTACTACATCTATATTACTACATCTATCTCTACTACATCTATATTACTACATCTATATTACTACATCTACTACAACTATCTCTACTACATCTATATTACTACATCTACCTCTACTACATCTATCTCTACTACATCTATATTACTACATCTACTACAACTATCTCTACTACATCTATATTACTACATCTACTACATCTATCTTTACTACATCTATATTACTACATCTATCTCTACTACATCTATATTACTACATCTATATTACTACATCTACTACAACTATCTCTACTACATCTATATTACTACATCTACTACATCTATCTCTACTACATCTATATTACTACAGCTATCTCTACTACATCTATATTACTACATCTACTACATCTATCTCTACTACATCTATACCTACTACAACTATCTCTACTACATCTATCTCTACTACATCACTACATCTATTTCTACTACATCTATATTACTACATCTACCTCTACTACATCTATCTCTACTACATCTATATTACTACATCTATATTACTACATCTACTACAACTATCTCTACTACATCTATATTACTACATCTATCTCTACTACATCTATATTACTACATCTATATTACTACATCTACTACATCTATCTTTACTACATCTATATTACTACATCTATCTCTACTACATCTATATTACTACATCTATATTACTACATCTACTACAACTATCTCTACTACATCTATATTACTACATCTACTACATCTATCTCTACTACATCTATATTACTACATCTATCTCTACTACATCTATATTACTACATCTATATTACTACATCTACTACAACTATCTCTACTACATCTATATTACTACATCTATCTCTACTACATCTATATTACTACATCTATCTCTACTACATCTATATTACTACATCTATATTACTACATCTACTACAACTATCTCTACTACATCTATATTACTACATCTACCTCTACTACATCTATCTCTACTACATCTATATTACTACATCTACTACAACTATCTCTACTACATCTATATTACTACATCTACTACATCTATCTTTACTACATCTATATTACTACATCTATCTCTACTACATCTATATTACTACATCTACTACAACTATCTCTACTACATCTATATTACTACATCTACTACATCTATCTCTACTACATCTATATTACTACATCTATCTCTACTACATCTATATTACTACATCTACTACATCTATCTCTACTACATCTATACCTACTACAACTATCTCTACTACATCTATCTCTACTACATCACTACATCTATTTCTACTACATCTATATTACTACATCTACCTCTACTACATCTATCTCTACTACATCTATATTACTACATCTACTACAACTATCTCTACTACATCTATATTACTACATCTATCTCTACTACATCTATATTACTACATCTATATTACTACATCTACTACATCTATCTTTACTACATCTATATTACTACATCTATCTCTACTACATCTATATTACTACATCTATATTACTACATCTACTACAACTATCTCTACTACATCTATATTACTACATCTACTACATCTATCTCTACTACATCTATATTACTACATCTATCTCTACTACATCTATATTACTACATCTATATTACTACATCTACTACAACTATCTCTACTATATCTATATTACTACATCTACTACATCTATCTTTACTACATCTATATTACTACATCTATCTCTACTACATCTATATTACTACATCTATACCTACTACATCTATACCTACTACATCTATCTCTACTACATCTATATTACTACATCTATCTCTACTACATCTATATTACTACATCTATCTCTACTACATCTACATTACTACATCTATCTCTACTACATCTATATTACTACATCTATCTCTACTACATCTACATTACTACATCTATCTCTACTACATCTATATTACTACATCTATCTCTACTACATCTACATTACTACATCTATCTCTACTACATCTATATTACTACATATATATTACTACATCTAAATTACTACAGCTATATTACTACATCTATATTACTACATCTATACCTACTACATCTATCTCTACTACATCTATCTCTACTACATCTATATTACTACATCTATCTCTACTACATCTGTATTACTACATCTATCTCTACTACATCTATATTACTACATCTATATTACTACATCTATATTACTACATCTAAATTACTACATCTACCTCTATCTCTACTACATCTATCTCTACTACATCTATATTACTACATCTATCTCTACTACATCTATATTACTACATCTATCTCTACTACATCTATATTACTACATCTATACCTACTACATCTATACCTACTACATCTATCTCTACTACATCTATATTACTACATCTATCTCTACTACATCTATATTACTACATCTATCTCTACTACATCTACATTACTACATCTATCTCTACTACATCTATATTACTACATCTATCTCTACTACATCTACATTACTACATCTATCTCTACTACATCTATATTACTACATATATATTACTACATCTAAATTACTACAGCTATATTACTACATCTATATTACTACATCTATACCTACTACATCTATCTCTACTACATCTATCTCTACTACATCTATATTACTACATCTATCTCTACTACATCTGTATTACTACATCTATCTCTACTACATCTATATTACTACATCTATATTACTACATCTAAATTACTACATCTACCTCTATCTCTACTACATCTATCTCTACTACATCTATATTACTACATCTATCTCTACTACATCTATATTACTACATCTATCTCTACTACATCTATATTACTACATCTAAATTATAATTATTATAACTATAATTATTATTTATTTATTTACTACATCTACCTCTACTACATCTAGCTCTACTACATCTATATTACTACATCTATATTACTTCATCTATCTCTACTACATCTATATTACTACATCTATATTACTTCATCTATCTCTACTACATCTATATTACTGCATCTATATTATTACATCTATCTCTACTACATCTATCTCTACTACATCTATATTACTACATCTATATTACTACATCTATCTCTACTACATCTATATTACTACATCTACCTCTACTACGTCTATCTCTACTACATCTATATCAGCGTCTCCATGGCGACGGCTAGAGGTAGTTTTGTGGTGTGAAGCTAAGGAGAGTGTGTGTCCCCCCCCCCCTCTCTGCAGGCGTCCATGGACATTCCAGGTCTGAACCTGAGCCAGCAGGAGTACTACCCCTACGTGTACTACAAGGTGGACTGCAACCTGCTGGACTTCAAAGTCTAAGAAGACAGGAGGTCTCACTCTGTCCACAACTTCTTCTTCTTCTTCTTGTCCTCCCAAACAAGAACATGTCAACTTGAACTCTGACCTCCCCTCTCCTTGAACTCTGACCTCCCCTCTCCTTGAACTCTGACCTCCCCTCTCCTTGAACTCTGACCTCCCCTCTCCTTGAACTCTGACCTCCCCTCTCCTTGAACTCTGACCTCCCCTCTCCTTGAACTCTGACCTCCCCTCTCCTTGAACTCTGACCTCCCCTCTCCTTGCGTGACAAATGCAGAGAGTTGACTTATTGCAGGAGTCTCTCAATGTTTGTGTTTGTGTTTGTGTTTGTGTTTATGTTTGTGTTTGTGTTTGTGTTTGTAGCAAGTAGAAGGTCAAATACCTGCTGACTGATCGTCGTATCGTTATTTGTGTGCATACTGTAAAGTATTTCAAAATGATAATAAATGTTCATATCATTCAATCATTTGTCTTTTTCTGTCTTTTGAGCAGGCAACTCAGACAAGACCTCCACCAGGTCCTTCCTCCCAGTGGTAAAGACATCACCTGTTCATTATGCCCTGCAAGTTACTAACCCCGTTTCCATATGAGTTGGGAAATGGTGTTAGATGTAAATATAAACGGAATACAATGATTTGCAAATCCTTTTCAAGCCATATTCAGTTGAATATGCTACAAAGACAACATATTTGACAGATTGTTGAACAACTTAAGCTGTACATCAAGCATATATATATATATATATATATATATATATATATATATATATATATATATATATATATATATATATATATATATATATACATCGTGTAAACTGGAGCCTCCGTGTTTGTTATTTTGTAGTTTCATACAGTATAGGCCACATTTATAAACCCTCGGTTACACTTTTTTAAATAATAGCTTTAGTTGATATAACACTCCCGTCAGGGGGTGCATTAATCCAGCACAACAGCGGCGCATGGACTTCATTTATAAGTAAAGGTAAGACCATAATAACATTTATTTTTATTAAATGTGCTTTTTTTGTGTGTGTGCTACAGTTTGTATGTGTAAAGTTAAAGTGAAGTTAAAGTACCAATGATTGTCACACACACTAGGTGTGGTGAAATGTGTCCTCTGCATTTGACCCATCCCCTTGATCACCCCCTGGGAGGTGAGGGGAGCAGTGGGCAGCAGCGGTGGCCGCGCCCGGGAATAATTGTTGGTGATTTAACCCCCAATTCCAAGCCTTGATGCTGAGTGTCAAGCAGGGAAGAATGCTGGTATGAGCTTTTAAACATAACCCGTTAACTGCTGCCAATCAAATGGTGAATAAGATACTCTTTAGGGTTCATATGTTTGTAAATGTGACTGTGATGAAGTCAGTGCCTCACCAGCCATCAACCTCACTGCTGTATAAATATAATATATTAACACATACAGTATAAATATACATATATTATATTTACACATACAGTATAAATATACATATATTATATTTACACATACAGTATAAATATACATATATTTACACATACATATATTATATTTACACATACAGTACAGTATAAATATAATATATGTATAACTTTGCCTCCTTCGTGCGCTTCATTTGCATAAAAATGACGTTACCACTGATGACCTCACCGCTCAGCCAATCAGCGCAGCACATGGCGCTCGGTCTCAGTAGCCACGCCCCCTGCCCGTGATGACGCACGACGTTTTGTCACGCGGGTCAGCCCGCAACACCACGATGAGGAAGATGATGAAGAGGAAGATGAAGATGGCGCCATGAGAGAGGCGCGCAGACGTTCCGGGAGCAGCCGAGCTGAGCCGAGCTGAGCCGAGCCGTGTTATCCTCATCCTCCTCCTCATCCTCATCACCCTCCTCATCATCCTCCTCATCCTCCTCAGGTGTGTGTGTGTGTGTGTGTGTGTGTGTGTGTGTGTGTGTGTGTGTGTGTGTGTGTGTGTGTGTGTGTGTGTGATGGGCTGCGGGGGCAGCAGGGGGGTCCAGGTCCAGGGGGACAGCATCATAGAAGCCAAGTACCAGGAGAACTGGACCAGAGACACTGAGTCCACTTGGCTGACCAACACTGACGTGCAGGAACATCCACTTCCACTTCCACTTCCACTTCCACTTCCACTCGCCACCTGTGAGTCTCATGCACACCTCTTTCTCATCTCAAACACCTTTTGATATCATGTCTTCATCTCTATCATCTTTTAATAGCATATGTAGCATCTCTACCATCTTTTAATATCATATCTTCATCTCTATCATCTTTTAATAGCATCTTCATCTCTACCATCTTTTAATAGCATATGTATCATCTTCATCTCTATCATATGTATCATCTTCATCTCTATCATCTTTTAATAGCATATGTATCATCTTCATCTCTATCATCTTTTAATAGCATATGTAGCATCTTCATCTCTATCATCTTTTAATATCATATGTATCATCTTCATCTCTACCATCTTTTAATATCATATGTATCATCTTCATCTCCATCATCTTTTAATATCATATGTATCATCTTCATCGCCATCATCTTTTAATATCATATGTATCATCTTCATCTCTATCATCTTTTAATAGCATCTTTATCATGTTTTAATATCATCTTCATCTCTATCTTCTTTTAATAGCATCTTCATCTCTACCAGCTTTTAATATCATATGTATCATCTTCATCTCTATCATCTTTTAATATCATATGTATCATCTTCATCTCTATCATATTTTAATATCATATGTATCATCTTCATCTCTATCATCTTTTAATAGCATATGTATCATCTTCATCTCTATCATATTTTAATAGCATATGTATCATCTTCATCTCTATCATATTTTAATATCATATGTATCATCTTCATCTCTACCATCTTTTAATATCATCTTCATCTCTACCATCTTTTAATATCATATGTATCATCTTCATCTCCATCATCTTTTAATATCAAATGTATCATCTTCATCGCCATCATCTTTTAATATCATATGTATCATCTTCATCTCTATCATATTTTAATAGCATCTTTATCATGTTTTAATATCATCTTCATCTCTATCATCTTTTAATAGCATCTTCATCTCTACCATCTTTTAATATCATATGTATCATCTTCATCTCTATCATCTTTTAATATCATATGTATCATCTTCATCTCTATCATATTTTAATATCATATGTATCATCTTCATCTCTATCATATTTTAATAGCATCTTTATCATGTTTTAATATCATCTTCATCTCTATCATCTTTTAATAGCATCTTCATCTCTACCATCTTTTAATATCATATGTATCATCTTCATCTCTATCATCTTTTAATATCATATGTATCATCTTCATCTCTATCATATTTTAATATCATATGTATCATCTTCATCTCTACCATCGTTTAATATCATATGTATCATCTTCATCTCTACCATCTTTTAATATCATATGTATCATCTTCATCTCCATCATCTTTTAATATATGTATCATCTTCATCGCCATCATCTTTTAATATCATATGTATCATCTTCATCTCTATCATCTTTTAATAGCATCTTTGTCATGTTTTAATATCATCTTCATCTCTATCATCTTTTAATATCATATGTATCATCTTCATCTTTATCATCTTTTAATAGCATCTTTATCATCCTAATATCATCTATGATCATCTTCATCTGTATCATGTTTTAATATCATCTTTATCATCTATCATCATCTTCATCTGTATCATGTTTTAATATCATCTTTATCATCTATGATCATCTTCATCTTTGTCATGTTTTAATATCATCTTCATGTATATCATCTCTTTATATCATATGTATCATCTTCATCTTTATCATCTTTTAATAGCATCTTTATCATCCTAATATCATCTATGATCATCTTCATCTGTATCATGTTTTAATATCATCTTTATCATCTATCATCATCTTCATCTTTGTCATGTTTTAATATCATCTTCATCTATATCATCTTTTAATAGCATATGTATCATCTTCATCTCTATCATCTTTTAATAACTTCTTTATCAAGTTTTAATATCATCTTCATGTATATCATCTTTTTATATCATATGTATCATCTTCATCTTTATCATCTTTTAATAGCATCTTTATCATCCTAATATCATCTATGATCATCTTCATCTGTATCATGTTTTAATATCATCTTTATCATCTATCATCATCTTCATCTTTGTCATGTTTAATATCATCTTTATCATCTATGATCATCTTCATCTGTATCATGTTTTAATATCATCTTTATCATCTATCATCATCTTCATCTTTACCATGTTTTAATATCATCTTTATCATCTATCATCATCATCTTCATCTTTACCATGTTTTAATATCATCTTTATCATCTATCATCATCTTCATCTTTACCATGTTTTAATATCATCTTTATCATCTATCATCATCTTCATCTTTGTCATGTTTAATATCATCTTTATCATCTATCATCATCTTCATCTTTGTCATGTTTTAATATCATCTTTATCATCTATGATCATCTTCATCTTTACCATGTTTTAATATCATCTTTATCATCTATCATCATCTTCATCTTCATCATATTTATCATCCTCATATCATCATCATCTTTATCATGTTTTAATATCATATGTATCATCTTAATATCATCTTTCAATAGCATCTTTATCATCCTAATATCATCTATGATCATCTTCATCTGTATCATGTTTTAATATCATCTTTATCATCTATCATCATCTTCATCATGTTTAATATCATCTTTATCATCTATCATCATCTTCATCTTTGTCATGTTTTAATATCATCTTTATCATCTATCATCATCTTCATCTTTGTCATGTTTTAATAACATCTTTATCATGTTTTAATATCATCTTTATCATCTATGATCATCTTCATCTTTACCATGTTTTAATAACATCTTTATCATGTTTTAATATCATCTTTATCATCTATGATCATCTTCATCTTTATCATGTTTTAATAGCATCTTTATCATCTATGATCATCTTCATCTTTACCATGTTTTAATAACATCTTTATCATGTTTTAATATCATCTTTATCATCCATCATCATCTTCATCTTTACCATGTTTTAATATCATCTTTATCATCTATCATCATCTTCATCTTTACCATGTTTTAATATCATCTTTATCATCTATCATCATCTTCATCTTTACCATGTTTTAATATCATCTTTATCATCTATCATCGTCTTCATCTTTACCATGTTTTAATATCATCTTTATCATCTATCATCATCTTCATCTTTACCATGTTTTAATATCATCTTTATCATCTATGATCATCTTCATCTTTACCATGTTTTAATATCATCTTTATCATCTATGATCATCTTCATCTTTGTCATGTTTTAATATCATCTTTATCATCTATCATCATCTTCATCTTTACCATGTTTTAATATCATCTTTATCATCTATGATCATCTTCATCTTTACCATGTTTTAATAACATCTTTATCATGTTTTAATATCATCTTCATGTATATCATCTTTTTATATCATATGTATCATCTTCATCTTTATCATCTTTTAATAGCATCTTTATCATCCTAATATCATCTATGATCATCTTCATCTGTATCATGTTTTAATATCATCTTTATCATCTATCATCATCTTCATCTTTGTCATGTTTAATATCATCTTTATCATCTATCATCATCTTCATCTTTACCATGTTTTAATATCATCTTTATCATCTATCATCATCTTCATCTTTACCATGTTTTAATATCATCTTTATCATCTATCATCATCATCTTCATCTTTACCATGTTTTAATATCATCTTTATCATCTATCATCATCTTCATCTTTACCATGTTTTAATATCATCTTTATCATCTATCATCATCTTCATCTTTACCATGTTTTAATAACATCTTTATCATCTATCATCATCTTCATCTTTACCATGTTTTAATAACATCTTTATCATGTTTTAATATCATCTTCATGTATATCATCTTTTTATATCATATGTATCATCTTCATCTTTATCATCTTTTAATAGCATCTTTATCATCCTAATATCATCTATGATCATCTTCATCTGTATCATGTTTTAATATCATCTTTATCATCTATCATCATCTTCATCTTTGTCATGTTTAATATCATCTTTATCATCTATCATCATCTTCATCTTTGTCATGTTTTAATATCATCTTTATCATCTATCATCATCTTCATCTTTACCATGTTTTAATATCATCTTTATCATCTATCATCATCTTCATCTTTACCATGTTTTAATATCATCTTTATCATCTATCATCATCATCTTCATCTTTACCATGTTTTAATATCATCTTTATCATCTATCATCATCTTCATCTTTACCATGTTTTAATATCATCTTTATCATCTATGATCATCTTCATCTTTACCATGTTTTAATAACATCTTTATCATGTTTTAATATCATCTTCATGTATATCATCTTTTTATATCATATGTATCATCTTCATCTTTATCATCTTTTAATAGCATCTTTATCATCCTAATATCATCTATGATCATCTTCATCTGTATCAAGTTTTAATATCATCTTTATCATCTATCATCATCTTCATCTTTGTCATGTTTAATATCATCTTTATCATCTATCATCATCTTCATCTTTGTCATGTTTAATATCATCTTTATCATCCTAATATCATCTTCATCTTTGTCATGTTTTAATATCTTCATCTCTATCATCTTTTAGTAGCATTTGTATCATCTTCATCTTTATCATCTTTTAATAGCATCTTTATCATCCTAATATCATCTATGATCATCTTCATCTGTATCATGTTTTAATATCATCTTTATCATCTATCATCATCTTCATCTTTACCATGTTTTAATATCATCTTTATCATCTATCATCATCTTCATCTTTGTCATGTTTAATATCATCTTTATCATCTATGATCATCTTCATCTGTATCATGTTTTAATATCATCTTTATCATCTATGATCATCTTCATCTTTGTCATGTTTTAATAACATCTTTATCATCTATCATCATCTTCATCATGTTTAATATCATCTTTATCATCTATCATCATCTTCATCTGTATCATGTTTTAATATCATCTTTATCATCTATGATCATCTTCATCATGTTTAATATCATCTTTATCATCTATCATCATCTTCATCTTTGTCATGTTTAATATCATCTTTATCATCTATCATCATCTTCATCCTTACCATGTTTTAATATCATCTTTATCATCCTAATATCATCTTCATCTTCATCATATTTATCATCCTCATATCATCATCATCTTTATCATGTTTTAATATCATGTTTATCATTCTAATATCATCTTGATCATGTTTAGCATCCCAATATCATCTTCATCTTGATCATATTTATCATCCTAATATCATTTCCATATCGCTTCATCTTCATCCTGATATCATCTTCATATTTATATTATCTTCACGTTAAAATAGTCTAAATGATCGTCATCTTTATCATCCTCATGATTATCATGATCATATGTATCATTATCATGATAATTATCATCTATATGTTAATCATATTAATTATAATCATGTTTATGTTTATCGTCATGTTAATGATCATCTATATGATTATCATTATGTTAACTATCATCTACAGTATATGTTGGTAATATTCATCATTGTGTATGTTTATGATGATGATGATGATGATGATGATGCTGAGGTGTGCAGGTAAGGTGGAGACTAAGAGGATGGTGACCACAGGAACTCAGTGTGGGCAGCAGAGTGTGAGCAGCAGCACTACCAGCTGCAACCACCAGAGGCGGCAGAGACGCTCCTTTAGTGACGTAAGTCAAAGATCCTTTATATGGGACAAGAGCTCCCTGCTCATCATTCATGCTAGTCAAAGATCATGTATATGGCAGGAGCTCTCTGCTGCTTTTAAGGACTCACTACAAAAATGCTAGTCAAAGATCATTTATATATGACAGGAGCGCTCTGCTGTTTTGAAGGGTGTCTCACCAAAATACCAGTCAAAGATCATTATATGTGACAGGAGTGTTCTGCTGTTTTGAAGTCAAAGATCCTTTAAATATGACAGAAGTACGCTGTTGATTTTAAGGACTCACTGGGACAATTATGCTAGTAGACAAAGATCATTTATATGTGACAGGAGCTCTCTGCTGTTTCAAGGACTTAATGCTGGTCAAAGATCCTTTACCCATGACAGGATCTCTCTGCTGGTTTTAAGGACTCACCACAAAAATGCCAGTCAAAGATTCTTTATATGGGACAGGAGCGCTCTGCTAGTATTAAACACTTTTCCTAGTCAAAGATCCTTTATACATGACAGGATCTCTCTGCTGGTTTTAAAGACTCACTATAAAAATGGTAGTCCAAGATCCTTTATATATGACAGGATCTCTCTGCTGGTTTTAAAGACTCACCACAAAAATGCTAGTCAAAGATCCTTCATATGGGACAGGAGCGCTCTGCTAGTATTAAACACTTTTCCTAGTCAAAGATCCTTTATATATGACAGGATCTCTCTGCTGGTTTTAAAGACTCACTATAAAAATGGTAGTCCAAGATCCTTTATATATGACAGGATCTCTCTGCTGGTTTTAAAGACTCACTATAAAAATGGTAGTCCAAGATCCTTTATATATGACAGGATCTCTCTGCTGGTTTTAAAGACTCACTATAAAAATGGTAGTCAAAGATCATTTATATATGACAGGAGCGCTCTGCTGGTTTTAAAGACTCACTATAAAAATGGTAGTCCAAGATCCTTTATATATGACAGGATCTCTCTGCTGGTTTTAAAGACTCACTATAAAAATGGTAGTCAAAGATCATTTATATATGACAGGATCTCTCTGCTGGTTTTAAAGACTCACTATAAAAATGGTAGTCCAAGATCCTTTATATATGACAGGATCTCTCTGCTGGTTTTAAAGACTCACTATAAAAATGGTAGTCCAAGATCCTTTATATATGACAGGATCTCTCTGCTGGTTTTAAAGACTCACTATAAAAATGGTAGTCCAAGATCCTTTATATATGACAGGATCTCTCTGCTGGTTTTAAAGACTCACTATAAAAATGGTAGTCAAAGATCATTTATATATGACAGGATCTCTCTGCTGGTTTTAAAGACTCACTATAAAAATGGTAGTCCAAGATCCTTTATATATGACAGGATCTCTCTGCTGGTTTTAAAGACTCACCACAAAAATGCTCGTCAAAGATCCTTCATATGGGACAGGAGCGCTCTGCTAGTATTAAACACTTTTCCTAGTCAAAGATCCTTTATATATGACAGGAGCTCTCTGCTGGTTTTAAAGACTCACTATAAAAATGGTAGTCAAAGATCATTTATATATGACAGGATCTCTCTGCTGGTCTTAAGGACTCACTGTAAAAATGCTAATCAAAGATCATATATATATGACAGGAGCGCTCTGCTGGTCTTAAGGACTCACTATAAAAATGCTAATCAAAGATAATTTATATATGATTGGAACGCTCTGCTGTTTTGAAGGACGTATCAACAAAAATGCCAGTCAAAGATTCTTTATATGGGACAGGAGCGCTCTGCTAGTATTAAACACTTTTCCTAGTCAAAGATCCTTTATATATGACAGTGTCTCTCTGCTGGTCTTAAGGACTCACTATAAAAATGCTAATCAAAGATCATTTATATATGATTGGAACGCTCTGCTGTTTTGAAGGACGTATCAACAAAAATGCCAGTCAAAGATTCTTTATATGGGACAGGAGCGCTCTGCTAGTATTAAACACTTTTCCTAGTCAAAGATCCTTTATATATGACAGTGTCTCTCTGCTGGTCTTAAGGACTCACTATAAAAATGCTAATCAAAGATCATTTATATATGATTGGAACGCTCTGCTGTTTTGAAGGACGTATCAACAAAAATGCCAGTCAAAGATTCTTTATATGAGACAGGAGCACTCTGCTGGTTTTAAGGACTCACCACAAAAATGTTAGTCAAAGATCCTTCATATGGGACAGGAGCGCTCTTGCTAGTATTAAACACTTTTCCTAGTCAAAGATCCTTTATATATGACAGGATCTCTCTGCTGGTTTTAAAGACTCACTATAAAAATGGTAGTCCAAGATCCTTTATATATGACAGGATCTCTCTGCTGGTTTTAAAGACTCACTATAAAAATGCTAGTCAAAGATCATTTATATATGATTGGAGCGCTCTGCTGTTTTGAAGGACGTATCAACAAAAATGACAGTCAAAGATCCTTTATATGGGACAGGATCTCTCTGCTGGTTTTAAAGACTCACTATAAAAATGGTAGTCAAAGATCATTTATATATGATAGGAGCGCTCTGCTGTTTTGAAGGACGTATCAACAAAAATGCCAGTCAAAGATTCTTTATATGGGACAGGAGCGCTCTGCTGGTTTTAAAGACTCACTATAAAAATGGTAGTCAAAGATCATTTATATATGATTGGAGCGCTCTGCTGGTTTTAAAGACTCACTATA
>NC_084584.2:1020000-1065000 GCF_033978685.3 Nerophis lumbriciformis | reverse complement strand
GAGCTGTCATTACACATTTATCAGTATTCACATTGGTCAGTAGGGGGCAGTAGGGCGTTTCTTCCCAATTGAATGCTATCACCTGCAGACCGGAAGTGTCTTGTCATTCTGATGAGCGCGACCAGTCTGTGAACAATTGAAACGTCCTGTGTGCTTTTTCCTCCTGTATAACAGGTTAGTTTTGGTGAATCAACTCACTGAATAATATCCATGTGATCTTTATAAGTTTAAGTACACATTCTGATGGTGGAGCCTAACTCTAAAGTGTTTGTGAGTTGTAGTTTGTAAATGAACACTGAAATTCAAGTATTTATTTTATTTATATATATATATATATATATATATATATATATATATATATATATATATATATATATATATATATATATATATATATATATATATATATATATATATATGTATGTGTGGGGGAAAAAATCACAAGACTATTTCATCTCTACAGGCCTGTTTCATGAGGGGGGGTTCCCTCAATCATCAGGAGATCTCCTGATGATTGAGGGAACCCCCCCTCATGAAACAGGCCTGTAGAGATGAAATAGTCTTGTGATTTTTTTCCCCACACATACATATATTGCGCTCTACTACGGTATCGAGCACTATTTTTTGGATAACCTTATTAAGACATATATATATATATATATATATATATATATATAGCTAGAATTAACTGAAAGTCAAGTATTTCTTATATATATATATATATATATATATATATATCTCTTAACCACGCCCCCGACCACGCCCCCCGACCCCCAAAAACAATAATAATAATATATATATTTTTTTTTCTTGTGCTGCCCGGTACCAATCGATCGATCCACGGACCGGTACCGGGCCGCGTACCGGTGGTTGGGGACCACTGTTTTAAGGTATTGTTGTCGGCCATTTTGTGATGTCAAAGTGTGTATACTACGAGAATAAAAGCTCATTTTTGGGTGGAAACTTTAAACAAAAATGATAACGTTTTACACTTGAAAGCGGAAGTGGTGTGTCTACTTCCGGTGTGAGCCGGCGGGCACTATGGCCGCGCGGAGAGGCCATAGTCCGTCACTAGCTTGAATGTTGGCTACCAGTCAGTCAGTCAGTTAGTCAGTCAGTTAGTTAGTTAGTCAGTCAGTTAGTCGCTAGTTAACATCGCTAGCAGCCGCGGACATTAAAGCTTCATTTACTTTCTCTTCTCCTTCAGCATGACGTTAAAGTAACACTAGTATGGCCGAGCGAGCGGGCACCGACGACGGCTTGCTGACTTCGCCCAACATTCTGCGGGATTTTACCGCGGGTTTAAGCGCCAGCGGGCCGGGGGACGTGAGCGACATGGACCCGGAAGACTCGGAGGACCCGGAGGACCCGGAGGACCCGGAGGTGTCCCTGGAGGACATCCTGGCCCTCTACAACCAGCCCATCAACGAGGAGCAAGCCTGGGCCGTCTGCTACCAGTGCTGCCGTACACTGGCGCGCAGCACACCGCGGCGGAAGGGCTCCAAGAGCGGCCGCGCTGCTGGACAGTCCCCGCGGAGGGTGGAGGGACCCGGGGACGTGAAGATCTGCAGTGACGGCACTGTTAGACTGGACCTTGAACGCAGCACAGGTACCTTCACGGCCGACATTGTTACACTGGCTGGACCTTGAACGCACCACTGGTGCCTTCACGGCCAACATTGCAATGTTGTTGTTTTCATGCAGCACACCTGCCGCATCTTACACATTGTTGTGTGCTGTCAGAACACAATAACACACAATAAATAACACACAGTAAATAACACACAAGAAATAACACACAATAAATAATATACAATAAATAACATACAATAATTAACACAATAAATAATATACAATAAATAACACACAACAAATAATATACAATAAATAACACAATAAATAACACACAATAAATAACACACAAATAACACACAACAAATAATATACAATAAACAACGCACAATAAATAACACACAATAATGCCGCGGAAATGTCAGTGTTGATCTTGCCTGATCGGTAAACAATTTAAACGTCAGAAACACAAGTAAATTAAACAACATTATTAGTAAAAAAATGTAAACAATGTAAACAGAGGCATCAATAGGCGATGTAAACAACAGATACATCAGTAAACGACGTAAACAGAGACATGAATAAACAATGTAAACAACAGGAACATCAGTAAACAACAGGAACATCAGTAAACAATGTAAACAGAAACATAAATAAACAATGTAAACAGTGACACCAGTAAACAATGTGAACAACAGGAACATCAGTAAACAAAAGGAACATCAGTAAACAGGAACATCAGTAAACAATGTAAACAGTGACATCAGTAAACAATAGGAACATCAGTAAACAGGAACATCAGTAAACAATGTAAACAACAGTGACATCAGTAAACAATAGGAACATCAGTAAACAGGAACATCAGTAAACAATGTAAACAACAGTGACATCAGTAAACAATAGGAACATCAGTAAACAATGTAAACAACAGTGACATCAGTAAACAATGTAAACAACAGGAACATCAGTAAACAATGTAAAAAACAGGAACATCAGTAAACAATGTAAACAACAGTGACACCAGTAAACTATGTAAACAACGGGAACATCAGTAAACAATGTAAACAGGAACATCAGTAAACAATGTAAACAGAAACATCAATAAACAATGTAAACAACAGTGACATCAGTAAACAACGTAAACAACAGGAACATCAGTAAACAGAAACATCAATAAATAACGTAAACAGTGACACCAGTAATCAATGTAAACAACATGAACATCAGTAAACAATGTAAACAACAGGAACATCAATAAACAATGTAAACAGGAACATCAGTAAACAATGTAAACAGAAACATCAATAAACAATGTAAACAGTGACACCAGTAAACAATGTAAACAATAGGAACATCAGTAAACAATGTAAACAACAGGAACATCAGTAAACAATGTAAACAACAGTGACATCAGTAAACAACAGGAACATCAGTAAACAGAAACATCAATAAACAATGTAAACAGTGACACCAGTAATCAATGTAAACAACAGGAACATCAGTAAACAATGTAAACAACAGGAACATCAGTAAACAATGTAAACAACAGGAACATCAATAAACAATGTAAACAGGAACATCAGTAAACAATGTAAACAACAGTGACACCAGTAAACTATGTAAACAACGGGAACATCAATAAACAATGTAAACAGTGACATCAGTAAACAATGTAAACAACAGTGACATCAGTAGACAATGCAAACAACAGTGACACCAGTAAACAATGTCAACAACAGACACCTGTAAACAACAGTGACACCAGTAAACAATGTAAACAACAGTGACACCAGTAAACAATGTAAACAACAGTGACACCAATAATCAATGTAAACAACAGGAACACCAGTAAACAATGTAAACAACAGGAACACCAGTAAACAATGTAAACAACAGGAACACCAGTAATAGATAGGTCTTTATTGTCTTTGCACGAGTACAACAAAACTTTGTTTTCAGCACAAACCCGTTCAAGATTAGACAAACAAACAGTGTACAGGGTTACAGAACAGGAACGCTGATGGGTCGCCACAAGTAAAAGATGGGGGAAAAGGTCAAACGCTGGCGAAGGATGAGTAAAAAAAATACAATCTAGACTGGGCTCCTAAGGTGGCCTAGTCTGGAGTGGGAAAACAACCTCCACAGCAAAGCACATATACATATTACAACATACATCTCTAGATATCTAGCAACAGAGGGAAGGGAGTGCGAGGTCATGATGGTAGGCCGCAGCTCTCAGGCGCTGACCATCCGTTCATCACCACTATGGGATTTGCGTAAACAATGTAAACAACAGACACCTGTAAACAACAGTGACACCAGTAAACAATTTAATTTCAGTCAACATCTCAAAGGTGCATACTTGTCTTCTCATATACACACATGTATGTATGTGTGTGTGTATGTATGTGTATATATATATATATATATATATATATATATATATGTATATATTAGGGCTGCAACTAACGATTAATTTGATAATAGATTAATCTGTCGATTATTACTTCGATTAATCAATTAATAATCGGATAAAAGAGACAAACTACATTTCTATCCTTTCCAGTATTTTATTGACAAAAAACCAGCATCCTGGCGCCATGTTCTTTCAACTTGCCAAATAAAACAAGGAAAATGTTACAAAAATGCACACTTTTGACACCCCCGCTATAGATAATAAAACATTAAATGTGATAAATCTATGGATAAAAAGCAGAGCCTGGCGACGCATGCATGTTTATCATAACTCTCTCTCTCTCTCTCTGTCTCTGCCCCTCCCTCACCAATGCTGCTGTTTGTTTTGTTTTTAACCCCTTCTTAACCCTGAACGTACATTGAAAATACAAGCAAACCTAACTCAAAATGCCGGACATTTGAGGCGTTTAAGAAACTCCGCCCTGACAGCTCCGCAAAAGAGGACATGTCGCTTTCACCGGACATGTCATCTTTTGCGTAGCTGTCAGGGCGGAGTTTCTTAAATGCCTCAAATGTCCGGCATTTTGAGTATTGTTTACACAACGTGCAGTACGCTACTTAATATGTCCGTGTGGAAACTCCTTCGGTACACCTCCACACCGAACCGAAACCCCCGTACCGAAACGGTTCGATACAAATACACGTACCATTACACCCCTATTATTATGATTGTTTCTCAGCTGTTTGTAAATGTTGCAGTTTATAAATAAAGGTTAAAAAAAATAAAATATAGCCTCAGCGCATGCGCATAGCATAGATCCAATGAATCAATGACAAAATTAATCGATTAAAATCGATTATAAAAATAGTTGGCGATTAATTTATATATATATATATATATATATATATATATATATATATATATATATACCGTATTTTCCGCACCATAAGGCGCCCTGGGTTATAAGCCGCGCCTTCAATGAACGGCATATTTCAAAACTTTGTCCACCTATAAGCCGCCCCGTGTTATAAGCCGCATCTAACTGCGCTAAAGGAATGTCAAAAAAACAGTCAGATAGGTCAGTCAAACTTTAATAATATATTAAAAACCAGCGTGATGTGGGCGCGCATGGAGTCGTATATCAACATGGACGGAGCTGCGTGAAAAAAGCCACCCGGCCTCTTCGCGTAAACTTAAACTTACCTTAACCACTCGCTCATCTTTTCTTCATCCATCCCTTCGAGTTAGCTTTTATGATGACGCCGGCTGGAAAGGTCTCTTTTGGCAAGGTCTTCCTTTTGAATATCACCATGGGTGGAAGTTTCTGGCCATTAGCATGGCAAGCTAGAACCACAGTGAAGGATGACTTCTCATTCCCTGTGGTGCGAATATTCACCGTACGTGCTCCCGTTGTATCCACAGTGCGGTTCACAGGAATATCAAAAGTCAGTGGAACCTCGTCCATGTTGATAATGTTCTCTGGCCGGATCTTTTTTTCAGCTATCTTGTTTTTACAATATGCACGGAAAGTAGCCAGCTTTTCTTGAAAGTCTTTAGGCAGTTGCTGTGAAATAGTAGTCCGTGTGCGGATGGAGAGATTGCGTCTTTTCATGAACCGGATCCCTGTCGCTTAGTAGGAGCCATTTTGTGGTCTTTACAGATGTAAACACACAAAGGAAATGAAACGTAATATCCGCGCTTCTTCTTCTTCTTCTACGCGGGCGGGTGGTTGCTTACAGTAGAAGAAGAAGCGCTTCCTGTTCTATGGGGGCGGGTGCTTACCTTGGCGGTTGCTTGCGTAGAAGAAGAAGCGCTTCCTGTTCTACCTGGAAAAAAGATGGCGGCTGTTTACCGAAGTTGCGAGACCGAAACTTTATGAAAATGAATCTTAATATTAATCCATATATAAAGCGCACCGGGTTATAAGGCGCACTGTCAGCTTTTGAGAAAATTTGTGGTTTTTAGGTGCGCCTTATAGTGCGGAAAATACGGTATATATATATATATATATATATATGTCTTAATAAGGTTATCCAAAAAATAGTGCTCGATACCGTAGCAATATATGTATGTGTGGGAAAAAAATCACAAGACTACTTCATCTCTACAGGCCTGTTTCATGAGGGGTTCCCTCAATCATCGGGAGATTTGAGGGAACCCCTCATGAAACAGGCCTGTAGAGATGAAGTAGTCTTGTGATTTTTTCCCACACATACATATATATATATATATATATATATATATATATTTATATATATATATATATATATATATATATATATATATATATACACACACATACATACATACATACATACAGTAATATAGTACTTGTTGTTGTAGTACTAATAGTAGTGTACTTCTTGTAGCAATGCAGTTGTAGTTGTGTCTGTGTGTGTATTTGATGGGCATAAAGAGTAGTACTTTCCTGAAAGTAGAAGATGTATAAATACATCCAAGTACTCTTTGGTCACAATGATGACAAATGATCACCAAATCTTTCTGAGAGTCAAACTTACTGAGTGAAGTCACCATCTAATACTTGCTCTCATTTATCTTCCTTGTTTGCTCTTTGCAGATAAATACGGATCAGCTTCCACGTCATTAGAGGTGAGTGATACACACACACACACACACACACACACACACACACACACACACACACACACACACACACACACACACACACACACACACACACACACACACACACACACACACACACACAGTTACACCTAAAACTCTGGGATTCAGACCCTCGGCACCATCTTCAAAGTAGGAGGACCGCTTTGAATGGCACGGTGGGCCATGATAAATGAAGTGAAAGCCACAATAAATGTTGTGGCTGACCACATTGACTGACATGGCGGGCCACAATAAATGATGTGACGGACCACAAAAAGAAGACATGGTGGGCCAGCAGAAATGATGTGAAGGCCACATTTATTTTGTGGCTGACCACATTGAATGAGATGGCAAGCCACAATAAATTATGTGGCACACCATGCTAATTTACGTGACAAACTGCTTTAAAATACATGGCGGGCCACATTGAATGATGTGACGGATCACAAAAGAAGACATGGCGGGCCACAAAAAAATGACGTGAAGGCCACATTTAATTTTGTGGCTGACCACATTGAATGACATGGCTGGCCACAATAAATGATGTGACGGACCACAAAAAAAAGATATGGCAGGCCACAAGAAATGACGTGGAGTCCACATACAATTTTGTGGCTGACCACATTGAATGACATGACAAGCCACAATAAATTATTTGACACACCATGCTGATTTACGTGACAAACTGCTTTAAAATACATGGCGGGCCACATTGAATGACATGGTAAGCCACAATAAATGATGTGACGGACCACAAGAAAAAAGATATGGCAAGCCACAAGAAATGATGTGAAGGCCACATTTAATTTTGTGGCTGACCACATTGAATGACATGGCAAGCCACAATAAATTATGTGACCCGCCATGCTAATTTATGTGACAAACTGCTTTAAAATATCTGGCGGGCCACATTGAATGACATGGCAGGCCACAATAAATTATTTGACACACCATGCTGATTTACGTGACAAACTGCTTTAAAATATCTGGCGGGCCACAATAAATGATGTGACGGACCACAAAAAAAAGATATGGCAGGCCACAAGAAATAACGTGAAGGCACATTTAATTTTGTGGCTGACCACATTGAATGACATGGCGGGCCACTGTAAATGATGTGATGGACCACAAGAACTGACGTGAAGGCCACTTAAAATTTTGTGGCTGACCACATTGAATGACATGGCAAGCCACGATAAATGATGTGACGGACCAAAAAAAAAAGATATGGCAGGCCACAAGAAATGATGTGAAGGCCACATAATTTTGTGGCTGACCACATTGAATGATATGGTGGGCCACAATACATTTTATAATGGACCACGATAAATGACGTGAAGGCCACATTAATTTTGTGGCTGACCACATTGAATGACATGGCAAGCCACAATAAATGATGTGACGGACCACAAGAAAAAAGATATGGCAGGCCACAAGAAATGACGTGAAGGCCACATTTAATTTTGTGGCTGACCACGTTGAATGAGATGGTGGGCCACAATAAATTATGTGACACACTGTGCTAATTTATGTGACAAACTGCTTTAAAATATCTGGCGGGCCACTTTGAATGATATGGCAGGCCACAATAAATGATGTGACGGACCTCTAA
This sequence comes from Nerophis lumbriciformis, assembly GCF_033978685.3. Taxonomy (NCBI): domain Eukaryota; kingdom Metazoa; phylum Chordata; class Actinopteri; order Syngnathiformes; family Syngnathidae; genus Nerophis; species Nerophis lumbriciformis. Next base: position 1,056,775 of record NC_084584.2, on the reverse strand, counting down.
AAAAAAATATATGGCAGGCCACGAGAAATAACGTGAAGGCACATTTAATTTTGTGGCTGACCACATTGAATGACATGGCGGGCCACAATAAATGATGTGATGGACCACAAGAAATGACGTGAAGGCCACATAAAATTTTGTGGCTGACCACATTGAATGACATGGCAAGCCACAATAAATGATGTGACGGACCAAAAAAATAATAATATGGCAGGCCACAAAAATGATGTGAAGGCCACATAATTTTGTGGCTGACCACATTGAATGACATGGTGAGCCACAATAAATTTTATGATGGACCACAATAAATGACGTGAAGGTCACATTCAATTTTGTGGCTGACCACATTGAATGACATGGCAAGCCACAATAAATGATGTGACGGACCACAAGAAAAAAAACATGGCAGGCCACAAGAAATGACGTGAAGGCCACATTTAATTTTGTGGCTGACCACATTGAATGACATGGCGGGCCACAATAAATGATGTGACACACTGCTAATTTATGTGACAAACTGCTTTAAAATACATGGCGGGCCACGTTGAATGACATGGCAAGCCACAATAAATGATGTGACAGACCACAAGAAAAAAGATATGGCAGGCCACAAGAAATGACGTGAAGGCCACATTTAATTTTGTGGCTAACCACATTGAATGACATGGCGGGCCACGATAAATGATGTGATGGACCACATGAAATGATGTGAAGGCCACATTTAATTTTGTGGCTGACCACATTGAATGACATGGCAAGCCACAATAAATTATGTGACACACCATGCTAATTTATGTGACAAACTGCTTTAAAATATCTGGCATTCCACATTGAATGACATGGCGGGCCACAATAAATGATGTGACGGACCACAAAAAAAAGATATGGCAGGCCACAAGAAATTATGTGAAGGCCACATTTAATTTTGTGGCTGACCACATTGAATGATATGGCAAGCCACAATAAATTATGTGACACACCATGCTAATTTATGTGACAAACTGCTTTAAAATATCTGGCGGGCCACATTGAATGACATGGCGGGCCACAATAAATGATGTGACGGATCACAAAAAAAAGATATGGCAGGCCACAAGAAATAACGTGAAGGCACATTTAATTTTGTGGCTGACCACATTGAATGACATGGCGGGCCACAATAAATCATGTGATGGACCACAAGAAATGACGTGAAGGCCACATAAAATTTTGTGGCTGACCACGTTGAATGACATGGCAAGCCACGATAAATGATGTGACGGACCAAAAAAAAAAGATATGGCAGGCCACAAGAAATGATGTGAAGGCCACATAATTTTGTGGCTGACCACATTGAATGACATGGTGAGCCACAATAAATTTTATGATGGACCACAATAAATGACGTGAAGGTCACATTAAATTTTGTGGCTGACCACATTGAATGACATGGCAAGCCACAATAAATGATGTGACGGACCACAAGAAAAAAGATATGGCAGGCCACGAAATGACATGAAGGCCACATTTAATTTTGTGGCTGTCCACATTGAATGACATGGTGGGCCACAATAAATGATGTGACACACTGTGCTAATTTATGTGACAAACTGCTTTCAAATACATGGCGGGCCACATTGAATGAGATGGCATGCCACAATAAATGATGTGACGGACCACATGAAATGATGTAATGGACCACCTTAAATGATGTGGCAGACCACATGAAATGATGTAATGGACCACCTTAAATGATGTGGCGGACCACATGAAATGATGTAATGGACCACCTTAAATGACGTGGCGGACCACATGAAATGATGTAATGGACCACCTTAAATGATGTGGCAGACCACATGAAATGATGTAATGGACACACTGTATAACAGCAAATTATAAACTGGTACACTGTATAACAGCAAATTATTAAACTGGTACACTGTATAACAGCAAATTATAAACTGGTACACTGTATAACAGCAAATTATTAAACTGGTACACTGTAAAACAGCAAATTATAAACTGGTACACTGTATAACAGCAAATTATAAACTGGTACACTTTATAACAGCAAATTATAAACTGGTACACTGTATAACAGCAAATTATTAAACTGGTACACTGTATAACAGCAAATTATAAACTGGTACACTGTATAACAGCAAATGATAAACTGGTACACTGTATAACAGCAAATTATAAACTGGTACACTGTATAACAGCAAATTATAAACTGGTACACTTTATAACAGCAAATTATAAACTGGTACACTGTATAACAGCAAATTATTAAACTGGTACACTGTATAACAGCAAATTATAAACTGGTACACTGTATAACAGCAAATGATAAACTGGTACACTGTATAACAGCAAATTATAAACTGGTACACTGTATAACAGCAAATTATAAACTGGTACACTGTATAACAGCAAATTATTAAACTGGTACACTGTATAACAGCAAATTATTAAACTGGTACACTGTATAACAGCAAATTATAAACTGGTACACTGTATAACAGCAAATTATTAAACTGGTACACTGTATAACAGCAAATTATTAAACTGGTACACTGTATAACAGCAAATTATTAAACTGGTACACTGTATAACAGCAAATTATAAACTGGTACACTGTATAACAGCAAATTATTAAACTGGTACACTGTATAACAGCAAATTATTAAACTGGTACACTGTATAACAGCAAATTATGGCCCATTGCATAAGGACTCCCTTTGGGAGTCTTTCTGCAATGGGACATAAGGACCTATTGAATTTGTAAGGTTTTATTATTATTATTCTTCCGCAACTTTGCGCTGTAATTTGACCCCCTTAGCATGCTTCAAAACTCACCAAATTTTACACACACATCAGTAATATACGGCAAAACTTTTTCTCAAAAAACCAAACCCCAAAACTCAAAATTGCGCTCTAGCGCCCCCTAGAAAGAAAACTGCTTATAACTCCCAGTACGAATGTTGTAGAGACATGAAACAAAAACCTCTATGTAGGTCTTACTTAGACCTCCTTTTCATTAATTAATTTCCTCGGGCAAAAATCAACAGGACGTTGGCAATTCCCCCTTCAAGACAAAAAAAGTACTAAAAACAGTAACTTTTGCCTCTTTGAGCTGTATTTTCACCCTCTTAACATGCTTCAAAACTCACCAAACTGAACGCACACATCAGGACTGGCAAAAATTGCGATCTAATAAAAAAAACCTAACACCAAATCTCAAAATTGCGCTCAATTTTTGAATAAAACGCAGAAAAAACTGCTCCTCGGAAGAAAAAAATGACAAAACTGCCTGTAACTCTCACTGGGAAGGTCGGAGAGACATGAAACAAAAACCTCTATGTAGGTCTTACTTAGACCTACTTTTCATTAATTAATTTCCTCGGGCAAAAATCAACAGGACGTTGGCAATTCCCCCTTCAAGACAAACAAGTACTAAAAACAGTCACTTTTGCCTCTTTGAGCTGTATTTTCACCCTCTTAACATGCTTCAAAACTCACCAAACTGAACACACACATCAGGACTGGCAACAATTGCGATCTAATAAAAAAACCTAACACCAAATCTCAAAATTGCGCTCTAAAACGCAGAAAAAACCGCTCCTCGGAAGAAAATAATGACAAAACTGCCTGTAACTCCCACTGGGAAGGTCGGAGAGACATGAAACAAAAACCTCTATGTAGGTCTCACTTAGACCTACATTTCATATATTGACAACCCCCAGCAAAAATCAACAGGAAGTTTGCAATTCCCCCTTCAAAACAATTTTTTTTTATAAACCGGTCACTTCTCTTCAAACATTATCTCCTCTGAGCGCGTTTGTCATATTAGCTTCAAAATAACACAGGAGAGAGATTGAACCCTTCCAAATAAAAGTTATCGAAATAATTTTTCTAACTGCTCCGGTTTTGATTTTATGAGCCTTCAAAGAACCGCTGCGCTGCTGTTTTTTTTAAGATGGCTGCTTAAAAGCAGGCAGCACCAACGTGCCCACACAATGCAGACAAGGTAGGTACACTAGACAAAAGTCTTGGGACACTTCAGACTAAAAGTAGACAAAAGTATTGGGACACTTAGGACTATCACTGGACAAAAGTATTGGGACATTTAGGACTAGCACCTGCCAAATATGCGAGCCCGACCAACGCTGCTTGCAGCTTTAATTATTATTGTTATTACTACTCCTAGAACAATAACTTCCAAGCCCTAAATGTCATCTTGTGTGTCCCTCTTCTTGTATACATGATCTATGACAGCACCTTAAACACTTCATTATTAGTATAACACCTTGAGACACCTTGTTGTGTGTCTGTGTGTGTGTGTGTGTGTGTATATAACATATAACTAGCAGCACAACTTCAACAGCTTTTCGTGTTTACCCTCTCAATCATGTGATTGCTGACGTGCCGCGTTCCTGACAGAATTTTCACACCTTCATCTGACACCCATGATCACACACACACACACACACACACACGCACACACACACACGCACACACACATACACACCCACTCCAATGCTAAAGCTGAACTGAAAGGCTGATGGAATGTAGAATGAATGTAGGAATGGTTTGAATGTAGGAATGGTTTGAATGTTGACCAGCTAACACTGAACTGGAATGCTCGTGGACTGTAGAAATGATCGGGAAGGTTTTTAAAATAGTTTAAAAGTAAAACGCGGTTTGAAAGTCGGAAGAGCTGAATCTGGAAATGCTAAATGTTAGTATGGTTAGACAAGTTAGCAGCCTTCCAAGAGGGTACACAGTAACAGAATGCGTGAATATTTCATCTAAATGTATAACATCAGCTACAATGCTAGCATACAAAGCTAACATGCTAACAGGGGGACAGCTAGCATACTTCTAAGATGGCACCAAGTAAGGAAATCTGTGTTTATTTGGTTAAAAAGTACAAAGCTAGCTAAGATTCTAGCTAAAATGCTAGCATGGAATATGAGCTTGCTTGCATTAGCATGGTAACAAGGGAACAGCAAGCATACTTCTAAGATAGCACCAAGTAACGAAATCCATGATAATTATGTTAAAACGTACACAATTATCTAAAATGTTAACATAAAACGTTAGCGTGCTAACGTTTACATGCTAGCATTAACATGCCAACAGGTGGAGGGCTAGCATATATCTACGATGGCGCCAAGTGCCGTAATCCATGATTATTAGCTTATAAAGTACGAAATTAGCTAAAATTCTATCATAAAATATAAGGGTGCTAATGTTCACATGCTAGCGTTCACATGCTAACATTAGCATGCAACAGGTGGAGGGCTAGCACACTTTTAAGATGGCGCCAAGTACCGGAATCCATGATCATTAGGTTGAAAAGTAAGAAGTTTGCTAAAATGCTAGCATATAATGTTAGCATGCTAACATCAGCATGGTAACAGGGGACACATACTTCTAAGATGGCACCAAGTAACAAAATCCATGATAATTAGGTTAAAACGTACAAAATGATCTAAAATGTTAACATAAAATGTTAGCGTGCTAACGTTTACATGCTAACATTAACATGCCAACAGGTGGAGGGCTAGCATATATATATATACATACGATGGCGCCAAGTGCCGGAATCCATGATTATTAGGTTAAAATGTCCTAAATTAGCTCAAATTCTATCATAAAACTTTAGCGCGGTAACGTTCACATGCTAATGTTAGCATGCAACAGGTGGAGGGCTAGGGTTAAGTACCGGATTCAATGATTACTAGGTTGAAAAGTAAGAAGTTGGCTAAAATGTTAGCATGCTAACATCAACATGCTAACAGGGAACGCATAGTTCTAAGATGGCACCAATTAACGAAATCCATGATAATTAGGTTAAAACGTACAAAATAAACTGAAATGTTAACATAAAACGTTAGCGTGCTAACATTTACATGCTAGCATTAACATGCCAACAGGTGGAGGGCTAGCATATTTCTACGATGGCGCCAAGTGCCGTAATCCATGATTATTAGCTTATAAAGTACGAAATTAGCTAAAATTCTATCATAAAATATAAGGGCGCTAATGTTCACATGCTAACATTCATATGCTAACATTAGCATGCAACAGGTGGAGGGCTAGCACACTTTTAAGATGGCGCCAAGTACCGGAATCCATGATTATTAAGTTGAAAAGTAAGAAGTTTGCTAAAATGCTAGCATATAATGTTAGCATGCTAACATCAACATTGTTACAGGGGACACATACTTCTAAGATGGCACCAAGTAACAAAATCCATGATAATTAGGTTAAAACGTACAAAATGACCTAAAATGTTAACATAAAATGTTAGCGTGCTAACGTTTACATGCTAACATTAACATGCCAACAGGTGGAGGGCTAGCATATATATATATATATACATACGATGGCGCCAAGTACCGGAATCCATGATTATTAGGTTGAAAAGTAAGAAGTTTGCTAAAATGCTAGCATATAATGTTAGCATGCTAACATCAACGTGGTAACAGGGGACACATACTTCTAAGATGGCAGCAAGTAACAAAATCCATGATAATTAGGTTAAAACGTACAAAATTATCTAAAATGTTAACATAAAATGTTAGCGTGCTAACGTTTACATGCTAACATTAACATGCCAACAGGTGGAGGGCTAGCATATATATACATACGATGGCGCCAAGTGCCGGAATCCATGATTATTAGGTTAAAATGTCCTAAATTAGCTAAAATTCTATCATAAAACTTTAGCGCGGTAACATTCACATGCTAATGTTAGCATGCAACAGGTGGAGGGCTAGCGTTAAGTACCGGATTCAATGATTACTAGGTTGAAAAGTAAGAAGTCGGCTAAAATGTTAGCATGCTAACATCAACATGCTAACAGGGAACGCATAGTTCTAAGATGGCACCAAGTAAGGAAATCTATGTTTAGTTGGTTAAAAAGTACAATGCTAGCATAAAACAATGAGCATGGTAGCAAGGGAACAGCAAGCGTACTTCTAAGATGACACCAAGTAACGAAATCTGTGTTTATTTGGTTAAAAAGTACAAAGCTAGCTAAGATTCTAGCTAAAATGCTAGCATGGAATATGAGCTTGCTTGCATTAGCATGGTAACAAGGGAACAGCAAGCATACTTCTAAGATAGCACCAAGTAACGAAATCCATGATGATTATGTTAAAACGTACACAATTATCTAAAATGTTAACATAAAACGTTAGCGTGCTAACGTTTACATGCTAGCATTAACATGCCAACAGGTGGAGGGCTAGCATATATCTACGATGGCGCCAAGTGCCGTAATCCATGATTATTAGCTTATAAAGTACGAAATTAGCTAAAATTCTATCATAAAATAGAAGGGTGCTAATGTTCACATGCTAACGTTCACATGCTAACATTAGCATGCAACAGGTGGAGGGCTAGCACACTTTTAAGATGGCGCCAAGTACCGGAATCCATGATTATTACGTTGAAAAGTAAGAAGTTTGCTAAAATACTAGCATATAATGTTAGCATGCTAACATCAACATGGTAACAGGGGACACATACTTCTAAGATAGCACCAAGTAACAAAATCCATGATAATTAGGTTAAAACGTACAAAATTATCTAAAATGTTAACATAAAATGTTAGCGTGCTAACGTTTACATGCTAACATTAACATGCCAACAGGTGGAGGGCTAGCATATATATACATACGATGGCGCCAAGTGCCGGAATCCATGATTATTAGGTTAAAATGTCCTAAATTAGCTCAAATGCTATCATAAAACTTTAGCGCGGTAACGTTCACATGCTAATGTTAGCATGCAACAGGTGGAGGGCTAGCGTTAAGTACTGGATTCCATGATTACTAGGTTGAAAAGTAAGAAGTTGGCTAAAATGTTAGCATGCTAACATCAACATGCTAACAGGGGACGCATAGTTCTAAGATGGCACCAATTAACGAAATCCATGATAATTAGGTTAAAACGTACAAAATAAACTGAAATGTTAACATAAAACGTTAGCGTGCTAACGTTTACATGCTAGCATTAACATGCCAATAGGTGGAGGGCTAGCATATTTCTGTCAGGTCTATGTTAGTGCTTGACTCAGTCATTCTGTCAGGTCTATGTTAGTGCTTGACTCAGTCATTCTGTCAGGTCTACGTTAGTGCTTGACTCAGTCATTCTGTCAGGTCTACGTTAGTGCTTGACTCGGTCATTCTGTCAGGTCTACGTTAGTGCTTGACTCAGTCATTCTGTCAGGTCTATGTTAGTGCTTGACTCAGTCATTCTGTCAGGTCTATGTTAGTGCTTGACTCAGTCATTCTGTCAGGTCTATGTTAGTGCTTGACTCAGTCATTCTGTCAGGTCTACGTTAGTGCTTGACTCAGTCATTCTGTCAGGTCTATGTTAGTGCTTGACTCAGTCATTTTGTCAAGTCTACGTTAGTGCTTGACTCAGTCATTCTGTCAGGTCTAGGTTAGTGCTTGACTCGGTCATTCTGTCAGGTCTACGTTAGTGCTTGACTCAGTAATTCTGTCAGGTCTACGTTAGTGCTTGACTCAGTCATTCTGTCAGGTCTACGTTAGTGCTTGACTCAGTCATTCTGTCAGGTCTACGTTAGTGCTTGACTCAGTCATTCTGTCAGGTCTATGTTAGTGCTTGACTCAGTCATTCTGTCAGGTCTATGTTAATGCTTGACTCAGTCATTCTGTCAGGTCTATGTTAGTGCTTGACTCAGTCATTCTGTCAGGTCTATGTTAGTGCTTGACTCAGTCATTCTGTCAGGTCTATGTTAGTGCTTGACTCAGTCATTCTGTCAGGTCTATGTTAGTGCTTGACTCAGTCATTCTGTCAGATCTATGTTAGTGCTTGACTCAGTCATTCTGTCAGGTCTATGTTAGTGCTTGACTCAGTCATTCTGTCAGGTCTATGTTAGTGCTTGACTCAGTCATTCTGTCAGGTCTATGTTAGTGCTTGACTCAGTCATTCTGTCAGGTCTATGTTAGTGCTTGACTCAGTCATTCTGTCAGGTCTATGTTAGTGCTTGACTCAGTCATTCTGTCAGGTCTATGTTAGTGCTTGACTCTTGTGTCATTCACTTGGCCTGGGTGTGGAATCAACCGTTCTGCTCAGTCACCTTTGGAAAATGAGTCAGAAGCGTCAAACAAGTTTTAGTGATCACACTCCTTGCTCCCTTCTCTTCTAATGGCCAAAGACTTGATGATAGTCCTCTAGGTTCTTAGTCCAAGGCAAAAGGACTTTAAAAGCAGCAAATACACTTTACACCTTAAGTAGAAAGTCAAACACAGCTCAAAAAAAGGTAAATAATAGGTGATATAAGAAATGTAGAAGGTAAAACAAGGTAGAAGACGGTCAAAGTAGATCAATAAAAGGTAAAAGAAGGTAAGTAGAAATTAAAATACAGTAAAAGAAGGTGAAATAAGAAATGTAGAAGATAAGAAATATCACTTTCATGTCCCTAAACCAATCTGTGGAAAATAGGTCATTGTGTGGTCGGCTTTGTCTGTTGGACGTGACAAGTCCACTAACTTAGTCCATCAAGTTCACTAACTTAGTCCAGCAAGTCCACTAACTGAGTCCATCAAGTCCACTAACTTAGTCCAGTGTGACATGACTTAGGCCCAGTGTGACATGACACATGAGACCTGTAATAGTGGAGTTGAGAAAGACTTAGTCCAGCAAGTCCACTAACTTAGTCCAGCAAGTCCACTAACTTAGTCCAGTGTGACATGACTTAGGCCCAGTGTGACATGACAAATGAGACCTGTAATAGTGGAGTTGAGAAAGACTTAGTCCAGCAAGTCCACTAACTTAGTCCATCAAGTTCACTAACTTAGTCCAGCAAGTCCACTAACTTAGTCCATCAAGTCCACTAACTTAGTCCAGTGTGACATGACTTAGGCCCAGTGTGACATGACACATGAGACCTGTAATAGTGGAGTTGAGAAAGACTTAGTCCAGCAAGTCCACTAACTTAGTCCAGCAAGTCCACTAACTTAGTCCAGTGTGACATGACTTAGGCCAGTGGTTCTCAAACTTTTTTTGTCATCCCCCACTTTGGACAAGGGGGAGTTTTCAAGCCCCACCTGCCCCCATCGCCCCAACAGAGCGCTAATGCCAAGCTTTAACATTTTAAAATGTATTGAACATCAAGTTGTATACATTCGAACTCAATAACATAAAATAACATTAAGTTCAATAATAAATAAAATAACTGTGCAGCTGTGGTATAACTTGCATCAAGTTCAATAATAAATAAAATAACTTCCATCAAGTTCAATAATAAATAAAACAAAAGTATTATAACTTGCATCAAGTTCAATAATAAATCAAAAAAACTGTTATAACTTGCATCAAGTTCAATAATAAATCAAAAAAGTGTTATAACTTGCATCACGTTCAATAATAAATCAAAAAAAGTGTTATAACTTGCATCAAGTTCAATAATAAATCAAATAAAAGTGTTATAACTTGCATCAAGTTCAATAATAAATCAAAAAAAGTGTTATAACTTGCATCACGTTCAATAATAAATCAAAAAAAGTGTTATAACTTGCATCAAGTTCAATAATAAATCAAATAAAAGTGTTATAACTTGCATCAAGTTCAATAATAAATAAAAAAAAGTGTTATAACGTGCATCAAGTTCAATAATAAATCAAAAAGTGTTATAACTTGCATCAAGTTCAATAATAAATCAAAAAGTGTTATAACTTGCATCAAGTTCAATAATAAATCAAATAACTTGCATCAAGTTCAATGATAAATCAAAAAGTGTTATAACTTGCATCAAGTTCAATAATAAATCAAATAACTTGCATCAAGTTCAATAATAAATAAAACAAAAGTGTTATAACTTGCATCAAGTTCAATAATAAATCAAAAAGTGTTATAACTTGCATCAAGTTCAATAATAAATCAAATAACTTGCATCAAGTTCAATAATAAATAAAACAAAAGTGTTATAACTTGCATCAAGTTCAATAATAAATCACATAAAAGTGTTATAACTTGCATCAAGTTCAATAATACATCAAATAACTTGCATCAAGTTCAATAATAAGTCAAAAAAAGTGTTATAACTTGCATCAAGTTCAATAATAAATAAAACAAAAGTGTTATAACTTGCATCAAGTTCAATAATAAATCAAACAAGTGTTATAACTTGCATCAAGTTCAATAATAAATCAAAAAAAGTGTTATAACTTGCATCAAGTTCAATAATAAATAAAACAAAAGTGTTATAACTTGCATCAAGTTCAATAATAAATCAAATAACTTGCATCAAGTTCAATAATAAATAGAATAAAAGTGCCACTTTGCAATCTTTGCAAAAAAAAAAGGAGGAGCTATGCATTTGGCAAGACAGGGCAAGTGACAGCACTTTCCCCCAGGAGAGCCACCTTGCTTCACTGTGAAACAGCACGGCTGTATGATCAGCTCCCATTTCCTCACACAGTGCAGAGAACAGTCGCACTTTCAGTGGTCGTGTTTTGATCAAATTTACCGCGCTCACAACATCTGTTAAAACCTCATTGAGTTCGGGGCTGAGCTGCCTTGACGCGAGTGCTTCCCGGTGAATGACACAGTGTGTGCCCGTCACATTTTTGTTTCTCTGCAGGCGCTGGCTCTGGTTCGACGACATTTGATTGTGATCCACACATTAGCCTGCTACCCATCCGCTCGAAAGTTTGTTCCGCTTAGCCCCGCCCCCATTAGTTACTGTTGCTATGTCTGTCAAACTTTCGCTCCTACTGAGAAATATAAAGCCTACAGTAAAAATAAGTACCGGTAATTTCCATTTATTTATATAGCGGATTTCACAGACAGAATCACAAAGTGATTTACAGTGTGTATAGAAAATGAAAGCATAGTAAAAAAATAATCTAAGAATATAATAATTTAAAAAAAAAAATTAAAGTGAAATTTCCTCCCGTTCCTCGCGCCCCACCTGTCATGTCTCTATTCCCCACCAGTGGGGCGCGCCCCACACTTTGAGAAACGCTGACTTAGGCCCAGTGTGACATGACACATGAGACCTGTAATAGTGGAGTTGACAAAGACTTAGTCCAGCAAGTCCACTAACTTGCTGGGAGCTTTTTGATTTGTTTAGTTTTTTTGTTTTCCATGTTTATTTTATTGCTTGCAGTGTACGAGTGTATGTTTGTGTGTGTGTGGATGAGAGATTGTTTATGTGTTTGCTTGAATGGTCCAGTTGTGTGCATGTTTGTGTTGTGTGTCTGTGGCCCACAGTCCTTGACCATATGCCCTCTTCTCTTGTTCATGTTTCATGAACAGAGGAATGATTTATCTGACCATGATTACACACCCTCTTCTTCCTTTCATGTTTTTGAAATAACTAGGGCTGCAGCTAACGATTATTTTTCTATTGATTAATCTATAGATAATTTTTTTCGATTAATCGGTTAATCTATAGATTATTTTTTCGATTAATCTATAGATTATTTTTCCTTTTACCGATTTTTTTTTATTATTTAAAATGAAGAGGAAAAAAATAAATGTAGGCCAGTTTTTTCAAAAGGCATGGCTTTTATTTACAAAAAAAAAAAGTATGGCCACTCAGTCAACATTGACAACAACATGACAAAATATTCTGTAACAATGTAAACATTTAAAACTTTTAACATTTAACAAAATTAAAAGTAGCTTATTTGCTTTTTAATGTGCAAATATAAAAGTAAACATCCAGTGCAAATCTTAATATTCTGCAATAGTATAAGCATTTCAAAAGTAAAAGTATTGCTTATTTTGCTTTAAAATGTGCAAAAATAAAGATAAACATCCAATACAAAAAAGTGCAAAACGGAAATATTCTGTAACAAGTGTAAACATTTCAACAAAAGTAAAAGTATTGCTTATTTGCTAAAATGTGCAAAAATAAAGCTAAACATCCAATACAAAAAAGTGTACAGTGTAAACATTTCAACAAAAGTAAAAGTATTGCTTATTTTGCTTAATAACACAACAATGATAGTATGATTAAAGTGAAAGTTAATTGTTGGTTTGTACATAGTATATGTAACTGTTAATGTTGTAAAAGGTATTTGCACAACTAATTAACGTTAGCGTTTGTGACACGTCTTGTGCCGTGGGGTTCTTTCAGGACCGACAGACTGAACGCCAGACGGCTTTGCCAGGTTTACAATCTTTTAATTTTACACAAAGTCTCTTCTCTTCCAACTCTTTTCTCTTTCTTTCCTCGCCTTTCAGCTCCTCTTGCTCGCTCGTTCGTCGTCCCCCGTCTCTTGCGGCGTCGCTCCCGGCGCGCCCCGCCTCGCCGCTCGCTCGCCGCCGCCGCCTCTCCACAGCGTTAAAGAGGAGCGCGTCTTTGTAAACACTGAACAGTCACGCCAAACGCGCCTCTCAGAGCGAAACGGTGCTTTAGTTTATGAATTTACAACGCAGATACAAATGACACATTCATGTTTTTGTGTAATAATGACAACGTATACGCACGCGGACGATTGACTTGTTGATGGTGATGGCAAGAACGCTGTCGGGGGTTTTCTTTTCAAATGTTCGTTCATAGCCGTTGTGCTGCTATGATAGGCCATTTCCGCTCGACACAGTGTGCATACAACAACATTATTAGGCCGTTTATTGAAATACTCCCACACTTTTGACGACTTTTGGCGTGCTTTTTTCCCCTCGCTCGCATCGTCTGCTTTGCGCTCCGCCATGACAGTAGTGTGACGTAAATATGCGACGCGCCGACGCACAAAAACGGCGTCGACGTATTTACGTAACCGATGACGTCGACTACGTCGACGCGTCGTTTCAGCCTTAATTATCGTAGAGACACAACAGAAAGATCATTAACAGCACTAAAGAATGATTTAGCGAAACACAACGGGGATTCTGTTTTTCAAACGTCAGATATAAATGCAGCTTATAATTTATTTCATGACATTTTTTTCTCACTTTATGATACACACTGCCCCATCAAAAAATGCACTATAACTAACTCCACAAAAACTCCATGGATAACTAAAGGGCTTGCGAACGCTTGCAAAAAGAAACATTATTTATATAGGACTTTTTTTAGGCATCAAACCATAGAAACAGAACAAAAGTACAAAACATATAAAAATAAATTAACCAGCATATTAAGAGCAAGCAGAAAAGAATACACCACCAAACTATTAATCCAAAAGAAAAATGATATAAAGGGAATTTGGAAGGTATTAAATACAATTATTGGGCATGGTTCAAACAGTCCTTGTTATCCAGAGTTTTTTGTTGAGAACGACCAAATCATAAGTGACAAGAAGATGATTGCTGACGGATTCAACGTGTTTTTTGTTAATATTGGGCCTGAACTGGCAAAAAAATCCCAATTAATGATGTACAGCCTATGGAACTTATTGGAAAAAATCCTTACTCGATGTTCCTTACTCCGACTGTCGAAAAGGAAGTTTTAGAGATTATTCATAAAAGCACGAACAAAACATCACGTGACATTTATGACCTCGACATGAGGACGGTCCGGAATGTAGCGGAAGAAATCATCAAACCATTCACATACATCTGCAATTTAACTTTTCAACTTGGACAATTTCCTTCACAAATGAAACTCTCAAAAGTCATCCCCATCTTCAAATCTGGAGACAAAACACCACTTCACAAATTACCGGCCCGTCTCCCTTCTGCCACAGTTGTCAAAAATTTTGGAAAAATTATTTGATAATAGACTTCGTGGCTTCATTGAAAAACACACATTATTATCTGATTGTCAATATGGGTTCCGACAAAATAGGTCAACTTCATTAGCTTTAAGTGATCTAATAGAGAACATTACTAATGGTATCGAGAAAAACAAATTTGTTTTAGGAATTTTTATTGACCTGCAAAAGGCTTTCGATACCATTGATCACCAGATTTTGGTAAACAAACTGGAAAACTATGGCATAAGGGGAGTGGCAGGGAAATGGCTGAAGAGCTACTTGAATGAGAGACAGCAGACTGTTCAGATCGACCAACATCAATCTACACTCATGAACATAACCTGTGGAGTCCCCCAGGGGTCGATACTGGGACCCACACTATTTATAATGTATATCAATGAAATATGTAAAGTATCAACACTGCTGGAGTTCATCCTCTTTGCTGACGACACAACCATTACATGTGCAGGTGACGACCTGAAGCAACTTCTGGCCTCTGTAACTGAGGAGATGATCAAGTTAAAAACTTGGTTTAATACCAACAAATTGTCTCTCAATTTAAAGAAGACCAAAATCATGCTCTTTAGCAATCGCAAAAGTGAAATACCCATCAGGATTGTTATTGATGATACACCAATAGAATATGTTCAACAAAATTCATTCTTAGTGTTGGGATATTATAAGCATCTGCTTCATCCAACCCCTTTTCAAGCCTTGCATTAATGTCCCTGCCAAAATGTTTAAAAAAAAAAAGTGTGTGTTGTTGTACTGTGCAGGTTTGAAATAAATAATTCAATCAATCAATCAAAAACCTAGTCCAGTGTGACATGACTGCCAGGACAGGACGTACAGTAATAGTAGAGTACAGTAATAGTGAGTTGTGGAGAGTAGACGTCAGTGCAGTCCTGGAACAAAGCAAATATGAAACCTAACTGGTTTGCTTCTTTGTCAGCCCTCAGAAGTCTAGAGTGAATGTCATAACCATGTAGCACACATACTTCTAGTCTACACTTCTACAAACATCTTGTTCTGCTGGAATTAAAATGCATTAGAAGTCATTCAATGGATTTGGCAAAAATGGCGGCCTTGAATGTCATTAAAAAACTTCCATTTGGTAAAAGATGTATACAATTGTCAGACTGGCTGTCAATCAATCAAACGGTAAATGAACATGAACTCAATAACTTTGCTGTCATGGATACATTGCTACATCTGTCTGTGTTAAGACTAAGTATGTCTGTGTGATGTACTAAGTCTTGTATAAGTATGTCACACAGACATACTTAGTAAACAATGTCAGACTTTTTGACACTTAAAAAAAATCCCGACTTTTTGACAAAAAAATGTCCAACTTTTTGACCAAAAAAGTTCAGACTTTCCGACTTTTTGACACTTAGAAAAAATCCCGACTTTTTGACACTAAGAAAATATCCCAAATTTTTTGACACTTTTGTCGGGATTTTTTTCTAAGTGTCAAAAAGTTGGAAATGTTTTATTGTCTGTCACACAGACATGCATAGTCTTGTACACTTGACACACAAAAATCCCGACTTTTTGACAAAAAAATGTCCAACTTTTTGACCAAAAAAGTTCAGACTTTCCGACTTTTTGAGACTTAAAAAAAATCCCGACTTTTAGACAAAAAAATGTCCAACTTTTTGACCAAAAAAGTTCAGACTTTCCGACTTTTTGACACTTAGAAAAAATCCAGACTTTTTGACACTAAGAAAATATCCCTAATTTTTGACACTTTTGTCGGGATTTTTTTCTAAGTGTCAAAAAGTTGGAAATGTGTTATTGTCTGTCACACAGACATACATAGTCTTGTACACTTGACACACAAAAATCCCGACTTTTTGACTAAAAAATGTCCAACTTTTTGACCAAAAAAGTTCAGACTTTCCGACTTTTTGACACTTTTGTCGGGATTTTTTTCTAAGTCTCAAAAAGTCAAGAATTTTTTTTGTCAAAAGTCGGGATTTTTTTTCCAGGTGTCAAAAAGTTGGAAATGTTTTATTGTCTGTCACACAGACATACATAGTCTTGTACACTTGACACACAAAAATCCCGACTTTTTGACTAAAAAATGTCCAACTTTTTGACCAAAAAAGTTCAGACTTTCCGACTTTTTGAGACTTAAAAAAAATCCCGACTTTTAGACAAAAAAATGTCCAACTTTTTGACCAAAAAAGTTCAGACTTTCCGACTTTTTGACACTTAGAAAAAATCCAGACTTTTTGACACTAAGAAAATATCCCTAATTTTTGACACTTTTGTCGGGATTTTTTTTCTAAGTGTCAAAAAGTTGGAAATGTGTTATTGTCTGTCACACAGACATACATAGTGTTGTACACTTGACACACAAAAATCCCGACTTTTTGACTAAAAAATGTCCAACTTTTTGACCAAAAAAGTTCAGACTTTCCGACTTTTTGACACTTTTGTCGGGATTTTTTTCTAAGTGTCAAAAAGTCAGGAATTTTTTTTGTCAAAAGTCGGGATTTTTTTCTAAGTGTCAAAAAGTTGGAAATGTTTTATTGTCTGTCACACAGACATACATAGTCTTGTACACTTGACACACAAAAATCCCGACTTTTTGACTAAAAAATGTCCAACTTTTTGACCAAAAAAGTTCAGACTTTCCGACTTTTTGACACTTTTGTCGGGATTTTTTTCTAAGTGTCAAAAAGTCAGGAATTTTTTTTGTCAAAAGTCGGGATTTTTTTCTAAGTGTCAAAAAGTTGGAAATGTTTTATTGTCTGTCACACAGACATACATAGTCTTGTACACTTGACACACAAAAATCCCGACTTTTTGACAAAAAAATGTCCAACTTTTTGACCAAAAAAGTTCAGACTTTCCGACTTTTTGACACTTAAAAATAATCCCGACTTTTTGACAAAAAAATGTCCAACTTTTTGACCAAAAAAGTTCAGACTTTCCGACTTTTTGACACTTAGAAAAAATCCAGACTTTTTGACACTAAGAAAATATCCCAAATTTTTTGACACTTTTGTCGGGATTTTTTTCTAAGTGTCAAAAAGTTGGAAATGTTTTATTGTCTGTCACACAGACATGCATAGTCTTGTACACTTGACACACAAAAATCCCGACTTTTTGACTAAAAAATGTCCAACTTTTTGACCAAAAAAGTTCAGACTTTCCGACTTTTTGACACTTAGAAAAAATCCAGACTTTTTGACACTAAGAAAATATCCCTAATTTTTGACACTTTTGTCGGGATTTTTTTCTAAGTGTCAAAAAGTTGGAAATGTGTTATTGTCCGTCACACAGACATACATAGTCTTGTACACTTGACACACAAAAATCCCAACTTTTTGACAAAAAAATGTCCAACTTTTTGACCAAAAAAGTTCAGACTTTCCGACTTTTTGACACTTTTGTCGGGATGTTTTTCTAAGTCTCAAAAAGTCAAGAATTTTTTTTGTCAAAAGTCGGGATTTTTTTCCAGGTGTCAAAAAGTTGGAAATGTTTTATTGTCTGTCACACAGACATACATAGTCTTGTACACTTGACACACAAAAATCCCGACTTTTTGACTAAAAAATGTCCAACTTTTTGACCAAAAAAGTTCAGACTTTCCGACTTTTTGAGACTTAAAAAAAATCCCGACTTTTAGACAAAAAAATGTCCGACTTTTTGACCAAAAAAGTTCAGACTTTCCGACTTTTTGACACTTAGAAAAAATCCAGACTTTTTGACACTAAGAAAATATCCCAAATTTTTGACACTTTTGTCGGGATTTTTTTCTAAGTGTCAAAAAGTTGGAAATGTGTTATTGTCTGTCACACAGACATACATAGTCTTGTACACTTGACACACAAAAATCCCGACTTTTTGACAAAAAAATGTCCAAGTTTTTGACCAAAAAAGTTCAGACTTTCCGACTTTTTGACACTTTTGTCGGGATTTTTTTCTAAGTCTCAAAAAGTCAAGAATTTTTTTTGTCAAAAGTCGGGATTTTTTTCCAGGTGTCAAAAAGTTGGAAATGTTTTATTGTCTGTCACACAGACATACATAGTCTTGTACACTTGACACACAAAAATCCCGACTTTTTGACTAAAAAATGTCCAACTTTTTGACCAAAAAAGTTCAGACTTTCCGACTTTTTGACACTTTTGTCGGGATTTTTTTCTAAGTGTCAAAAAGTCAGGAATTTTTTTTGTCAAAAGTCGGGATTTTTTTCTAAGTGTCAAAAAGTTGGAAATGTTTTATTGTCTGTCACACAGACATACATAGTCTTGTACACTTGACACACAAAAATCCCGACTTTTTGACAAAAAAATGTCCAACTTTTAGACCAAAAAAGTTCCGACTTTCCGACTTTTTGACACTAAGAAAATATCCCGAATTTTTTACACTTTTGTCGGGATTTTTTTATAAGTGTCAAAAAGTCAGGAATTTTTTTTGTCAAAAGTCGGGATTTTTTTCTAAGTGTCAAAAAGTTGGAAATGTTTTATTGTCTGTCACACAGACATACATAGTCTTGTACACTTGACACACAAAAATCCCGACTTTTTGACTAAAAAATGTCCAACTTTTTGACCAAAAAAGTTCAGACTTTCCGACTTTTTGAGACTTAAAAAAAATCCCGACTTTTAGACAAAAAAATGTCCGACTTTTTGACCAAAAAAGTTCAGACTTTCCGACTTTTTGACACTTAGAAAAAATCCAGACTTTTTGACACTAAGAAAATATCCCAAATTTTTGACACTTTTGTCGGGATTTTTTTCTAAGTGTCAAAAAGTTGGAAATGTGTTATTGTCTGTCACACAGACATACATAGTCTTGTACACTTGACACACAAAAATCCCGACTTTTTGACAAAAAAATGTCCAAGTTTTTGACCAAAAAAGTTCAGACTTTCCGACTTTTTGACACTTTTGTCGGGATTTTTTTCTAAGTCTCAAAAAGTCAAGAATTTTTTTTGTCAAAAGTCGGGATTTTTTTCCAGGTGTCAAAAAGTTGGAAATGTTTTATTGTCTGTCACACAGACATACATAGTCTTGTACACTTGACACACAAAAATCCCGACTTTTTGACTAAAAAATGTCCAACTTTTTGACCAAAAAAGTTCAGACTTTCCGACTTTTTGACACTTTTGTCGGGATTTTTTTCTAAGTGTCAAAAAGTCAGGAATTTTTTTTGTCAAAAGTCGGGATTTTTTTCTAAGTGTCAAAAAGTTGGAAATGTTTTATTGTCTGTCACACAGACATACATAGTCTTGTACACTTGACACACAAAAATCCCGACTTTTTGACAAAAAAATGTCCAACTTTTAGACCAAAAAAGTTCCGACTTTCCGACTTTTTGACACTAAGAAAATATCCCGAATTTTTTACACTTTTGTCGGGATTTTTTTATAAGTGTCAAAAAGTCAGGAATTTTTTTTGTCAAAAGTCGGGATTTTTTTCTAAGTGTCAAAAAGTTGGAAATGTTTTATTGTCTGTCACACAGACATACATAGTCTTGTACACTTGACACACAAAAATCCCGACTTTTTGACAAAAAAATGTCCAACTTTTTGACCAAAAAAGTTCAGACTTTCCGACTTTTTGACACTTAAAAATAATCCCGACTTTTTGACAAAAAAATGTCCAACTTTTTGACCAAAAAAGTTCAGACTTTCCGACTTTTTGACACTTAGAAAAAATCCAGACTTTTTGACACTAAGAAAATATCCCTAATTTTTGACACTTTTGTCGGGATTTTTTTCTAAGTGTCAAAAAGTTGGAAATGTGTTATTGTCTGTCACACAGACATACATAGTCTTGTACACTTGACACACAAAAATCCCGACTTTTTGACAAAAAAATGTCCAACTTTTTAACCAAAAAAGTTCCGACTTTCCGACTTTTTGACACTTAGAAAAAATCCAGACTTTTTGACAAAAAAATGTCCAACTTTTTGACCAAAAAAGTTCCGACTTTCCGACTTTTTGACACTTAAAAAAAATCCCGACTTTTTGACAAAAAAATGTCCAACTTTTTGACCAAAAAAGTTCAGACTTTCCGACTTTTTGACACTTAGAAAAAATCCCGACTTTTTGACCAAAAAATGTCCAACTTTTTGACCAAAAAAGTTCCGACTTTTTGACACTTAGAAAAAATCCCGACTTTTTGACAAAAAAATGTCCAACTTTTTGACCAAAAAAGTTCCGACTTTCAAACTTTTTGACACTTGAAAAAAATCCCGACTTTTTGACAAAAAAATGTCCAACTTTTTGACCAAAAAAGTTCCGACTTTTTGACACTTAGAAAAAATCCCGACTTTTTGACAAAAAAATGTCCAACTTTTTGACCAAAAAAGTTCAGACTTTCCGACTTTTTGACACTTAGAAAAAATCCCGACTTTTTGACAAAAAAATGTCCAACTTTTTGACCAAAAAAGTTCCGACTTTCCGACTTTTTGACACTTAGAAAAAATCCCGACTTTTTGACAAAAAAATGTCCAACTTTTTGACCAAAAAAGTTCCGACTTTCCAACTTTTTGACACTTGGAAAAAATCCCGACTTTTTGACAAAAAAATGTCCAACTTTTTGACCAAAAAAGTTCCGACTTTCCGACTTTTTGACACTTAAAAAAAATCCCGACTTTTTGACAAAAAAATGTCCAACTTTTTGACCAAAAAGGTTCAGACTTTCCGACTTTTTGACACTTAGAAAAAATCCCGACTTTTTGACAAAAAAATGTCCAACTTTTTGACCAAAAAAGTTCAGACTTTCCGACTTTTTGACACTTAGAAAAAATCCAGACTTTTTGACACTAAGAAAATATCCCTAATTTTTGACACTTTTGTCGGGATTTTTTTTCTAAGTGTCAAAAAGTTGGAAATGTGTTATTGTCTGTCACACAGACATACATAGTGTTGTACACTTGACACACAAAAATCCCGACTTTTTGACTAAAAAATGTCCAACTTTTTGACCAAAAAAGTTCAGACTTTCCGACTTTTTGACACTTTTGTCGGGAGTGTCAAAAAGTCAGGAATTTTTTTTGTCAAAAGTCGGGATTTTTTTCTAAGTGTCAAAAAGTTGGAAATGTGTTATTGTCTGTCACACAGACATACATAGTCTTGTACACTTGACACACAAAAATCCCGACTTTTTGACAAAAAAATGTCCAACTTTTAGACCAAAAAAGTTCCGACTTTTTGACACTAAGAAAATATCCCGAATTTTTTACACTTTTGTCGGGATTTTTTTATAAGTGTCAAAAAGTCAGGAATTTTTTTTGTCAAAAGTCGGGATTTTTTTCTAAGTGTCAAAAAGTTGGAAATGTGTTATTGTCTGTCACACAGACATACATAGTCTTGTACACTTGACACACAAAAATCCCGACTTTTTGACAAAAAAATGTCCAACTTTTTGACCAAAAAAGTTCAGACTTTCCGACTTTTTGACACTTAGAAAAAATCCCGACTTTTTGACAAAAAAATGTCCAACTTTTTGACCAAAAAAGTTCAGACTTTCCGACTTTTTGACACTTAGAAAAAATCCCGACTTTTTGACAAAAAAATTTCCAACTTTTTGACCAAAAAAGTTCAGACTTTCCGACTTTTTGACACTTAGAAAAAATCCCGACTTTTTGACAAAAAAATGTCCAACTTTTTGACCAAAAAAGTTCAGACTTTCCGACTTTTTGACACTTAGAAAAAATCCCGACTTTTTGACAAAAAAATGTCCAACTTTTTGACCAAAAAAGTTCCGACTTTCCGACTTTTTGACACTTAAAAAAAATCCCGACTTTTTGACAAAAAAATGTCCAACTTTTTGACCAAAAAAGTTCAGACTTTCCGACTTTTTGACACTTAGAAAAAATCCCGACTTTTTGACAAAAAAATGTCCAACTTTTTGACCAAAAAAGTTCCGACTTTCCAACTTTTTGACACTAAGAAAATATCCCGAATTTTTGACACTTTAGTCGGGATTTTTTTCTAAGTGTCAAAAAGTTGGAAATGTTTTATTGTCCGTCACACAGACATACATAGTCTTGTACACTTGACACACAAAAATCCCGACTTTTTGACAAAAAAATGTCCAACTTTTTGACCAAAAAAGTTCAGACTTTCCGACTTTTTGAGACTTAAAAAAAATCCCGACTTTTAGACAAAAAAATGTCCAACTTTTTGACCAAAAAAGTTCAGACTTTCCGACTTTTTGACACTTAGAAAAAATCCAGACTTTTTGACACTAAGAAAATATCCCTAATTTTTAACACTTTTGTCGGGATTTTTTTCTAAGTGTCAAAAAGTTGGAAATGTGTTATTGTCTGTCACACAGACATACATAGTCTTGTACACTTGACACACAAAAATCCCGACTTTTTGACAAAAAAATGTCCAACTTTTTGACCAAAAAAGTTCAGACTTTCCGACTTTTTGACACTTAGAAAAAATCCCGACTTTTTGACAAAAAAATGTCCAACTTTTTGACCAAAAAAGTTCAGACTTTCCGACTTTTTGACACTTAAAAAAAATCCCGACTTTTTGACAAAAAAATGTCCAACTTTTGGACCAAAAAGGTTCAGACTTTCCGACTTTTTGACACTTAGAAAAAATCCCGACTTTTTGACAAAAAAATGTCCAACTTTTTGACCAAAAAAGTTCAGACTTTCCGACTTTTTGACACTTAGAAAAAATCCCGACTTTTTGACAAAAAAATGTCCAACTTTTTGACCAAAAAAGTTCCGACTTTCCGACTTTTTGACACTTAGAAAAAAATCCCGACTTTTTGACAAAAAAATGTCCAACTTTTTGACCAAAAAAGTTCAGACTTTCCGACTTTTTGACACTTAAAAAAAATCCCGACTTTTTGACAAAAAAATGTCCAACTTTTGGACCAAAAAGGTTCAGACTTTCCGACTTTTTGACACTTAGAAAAAATCCCGACTTTTTGACAAAAAAATGTCCAACTTTTTGACCAAAAAAGTTCCGACTTTCCGACTTTTTGACACTTAGAAAAAAATCCCGACTTTTTGACAAAAAAATGTCCAACTTTTTGACCAAAAAAGTTCAGACTTTCCGACTTTTTGACACTTAAAAAAAATCCCGACTTTTTGACAAAAAAATGTCCAACTTTTGGACCAAAAAGGTTCAGACTTTCCGACTTTTTGACACTTAGAAAAAATCCCGACTTTTTGACAAAAAAATGTCCAACTTTTTGACCAAAAAAGTTCAGACTTTCCGACTTTTTGACACTTAGAAAAAATCCCGACTTTTTGACAAAAAAATGTCCAACTTTTTGACCAAAAAAGTTCCGACTTTCCGACTTTTTGACACTTAGAAAAAAATCCCGACTTTTTGACAAAAAAATGTCCAACTTTTTGACCAAAAAAGTTCCGACTTTCCGACTTTTTGACACTTAAAAAAAATCCCGACTTTTTGACAAAAAAATGTCCAACTTATCAATGCATCTATTGATCAGACCTAAGTCCCTATTGTTGGTGATTATTGACATTCTGCAAGGTATATTTTAGTAATCAATGCATCTATTGATCAGACCTAAGTCCCTATTGTTGGTTATTATTGACATTCTGCAGGGTATATTTTAGTAATCAATGTATCTATTGATCAGACCTAAGTCCCTATTATTGGTGATTATTGACATTCTGCACGGTATATTTTAGTAATCAATGCATCTATTGATCAGACCCAAGTGCCTATTTTTGGTGATTATTGACATTCTGCAAGGTATATTTTAGTAATCAATGCATCTATTGATCAGACCTAAGTCCCTATTATTGGTGATTATTGACGTTCTGCAAGGTATATTTTAGTAATCAATGCATCTATTGATCAGACCTAAGTCCCTATTGTTGGTGATTATTGACATTCTGCACGGTATATTTTAGTAATCAATGCATCTATTGATCAGACCTAAGTCCCTATTGTTGGTGATTATTGACATTCTGCAAGGTATATTTTAGTAATCAATGCATCTATTGATCAGACCTAAGTCCCTATTGTTGGTGATTATTGACATTCTGCAAGGTATATTTTAGTAATCAATGCATCTATTGATTAGACCTAAGTCCCTATTGTTGGTGATTATTGACATTCTGCAAGGTATATTTTAGTAATCAATGCATCTATTGATCAGACCTAAGTCCCCATTGTTGGTGATTATTGACGTTCTGCAAGGTATATTTTAGTAATCAATGCATCTATTGATCAGACCTAAGTCCCTATTGTTGGTGATTATTGACATTCTGCAAGGTATATTTTAGTAATCAATGCATCTATTGATCAGACCTAAGTCCCTATTGTTGGTGATTATTGACATTCTGCAAGGTATATTTTAGTAATCAATGCATCTATTGATCAGACCTAAGTCCCTATTGTTGGTGATTATTGACATTCTGGAAGGTATATTTTAGTAATCAATGCATCTATTGATCAGACCTAAGTCCCTATTGTTGGTGATTGTTGACATTCTGCAAGGTATATTTTAGTAATCAATGCATCTATTGATCAGACCTAAGTCCCTATTGTTGGTGATTGTTGACATTCTGCAAGGTATATTTTAGGAATCAATGCATCTATTGATCAGACCTAAGTCCCTATTGTTGGTGATTATTGACGTTCTGCAAGGTATATTTTAGTAATCAATGCATCTATTGATCAGACCTAAGTCCCTATTGTTGGTGATTATTGACATTCTGCAAGGTATATTTTAGTAATCAATGCATCTATTGATCAGACCTAAGTCCCTATTGTTGGTGATTATTGACGTTCTGCAAGGTATATTTTAGTAATCAATGCATCTATTGATCAGACCTAAGTCCCTATTGTTGGTGATTGTTGACATTCTGCAAGGTATATTTTAGGAATCAATGCATCTATTGATCAGACCTAAGTCCCTATTGTTGGTGATTATTGACGTTCTGCAAGGTATATTTTAGTAATCAATGCATCTATTGATCAGACCTAAGTCCCTATTGTTGGTGATTATTGACATTCTGCAAGGTATATTTTAGTAATCAATGCATCTATTGATCAGACCTAAGTCCCTATTGTTGGTGATTATTGACGTTCTGCAAGGTATATTTTAGTAATCAATGCATCTATTGATCAGACCTAAGTCCCTTTTGTTGGTGATTATTGACGTTCTGCAAGGTATATTTTAGTAATCAATGCATCTATTGATCAGACTTAAGTCCCTATTGTTGGTGATTATTGACGTTCTGCAAGGTATATTTTAGTAATCAATGCATCTATTGATCAGACCTAAGTCCCTATTATTGGTGATTATTGACGTTCTGCAAGGTATATTTTAGTAATCAATGCATCTATTGATCAGACCTAAGTCCCTATTGTTGGTGATTATTGACATTCTGCAACGTATATTTTAGTAATCAATGCATCTATTGATCAGACCTAAGTCCCTATTATTGGTGATTATTGACGTTCTGCAAGGTATATTTTAGTAATCAATGCATCTATTGATCAGACCTAAGTCCCTTTTGTTGGTGATTATTGACATTCTGCAAGGTATATTTTAGTAATCAATGCATCTATTGATCAGACCTAAGTCCCTATTATTGGTGATTATTGACATTCTGCAAGGTATATTTTAGTAATCAATGCATCTATTGATCAGACCTAAGTCCCTATTGTTGGTGATTATTGACATTCTGCAAGGTATATTTTAGTAATCAATGCATCTATTGATCAGACCTAAGTCCCTATTGTTGGTGATTATTGACATTCTGCAAGGTATATTTTAGTAATCAATGCATCTATTGATCAGACCTAAGTCCCTATTGTTGGTGATTATTGACATTCTGCAAGGTATATTTTAGTAATCAATGCATCTATTGATCAGACCTAAGTCCCTATTGTTGGTGATTATTGACGTTCTGCAAGGTATATTTTAGTAATCAATGCATCTATTGATCAGACCTAAGTCCCTTTTGTTGGTGATTATTGACGTTCTGCAAGGTATATTTTAGTAATCAATGCATCTATTGATCAGACTTAAGTCCCTATTGTTGGTGATTATTGACATTCTGCAAGGTATATTTTAGTAATCAATGCATCTATTGATCAGACCTAAGTCCCTATTATTGGTGATTATTGACGTTCTGCAAGGTATATTTTAGTAATCAATGCATCTATTGATCAGACCTAAGTCCCTATTGTTGGTGATTATTGACATTCTGCAACGTATATTTTAGTAATCAATGCATCTATTGATCAGACCTAAGTCCCTATTATTGGTGATTAATGACGTTCTGCAAGGTATATTTTAGTAATCAATGCATCTATTGATCAGACCTAAGTCCCTTTTGTTGGTGATTATTGACATTCTGCAAGGTATATTTTAGTAATCAATGCATCTATTGATCAGACCTAAGTCCCTATTATTGGTGATTATTGACATTCTGCAAGGTATATTTTAGTAATCAATGCATCTATTGATCAGACCTAAGTCCCTATTGTTGGTGATTATTGACATTCTGCAAGGTATATTTTAGTAATCAATGCATCTATTGATCAGACCTAAGTCCCTATTGTTGGTGATTATTGACATTCTGCAAGGTATATTTTAGTAATCAATGCATCTATTGATCAGACCTAAGTCCCTATTGTTGGTGATTATTGACATTCTGCAAGGTATATTTTAGTAATCAATGCATCTATTGATCAGACCTAAGTCCCTATTGTTGGTGATTATTGACATTCTGCAAGGTATATTTTAGTAATCAATGCATCTATTGATCAGACCTAAGTCCCTATTGTTGGTGATTATTGACATTCTGCAAGGTATATTTTAGTAATCAATGCATCTATTGATCAGACCTAAGTCCCTATTGTTGGTGATTATTGACATTCTGCAAGGTATATTTTAGTAATCAATGCATCTATTGATCAGACCTAAGTCCCTATTATTGGTGATTATTGACATTCTGCAGGGTATATTTTAGTAATCAATGCATCTATTGATCAGACCTAAGTCCCTATTGTTGGTGATTATTGACATTCTGCAAGGTATATTTTAGTAATCAATGCATCTATTGATCAGACCTAAGTCCCTTTTGTTGGTGATTATTGACATTCTGCAAGGTATATTTTAGTAATCAATGCATCTATTGATCAGACCTAAGTCCCTATTATTGGTGATTATTGACATTCTGCAAGGTATATTTTAGTAATCAATGCATCTATTGATCAGACCTAAGTCCCTATTATTGGTGATTATTGACGTTCTGCAAGATATATTTTAGTAATCAATGCATCTATTGATCAGACCTAAGTCCCTATTGTTGGTAATTATTGACATTCTGCAAGGTATATTTTAGTAATCAATGCATCTATTGATCAGACCTAAGTCCCTATTATTGGTGATTATTGACATTCTGCAAGGTATATTTTAGTAATCAATGCATCTATTGATCAGACCTAAGTCCCTATTATTGGTGATTATTGACATTCTGCGAGGTATATTTTAGTAATCAATGCATCTATTGATCAGACCTAAGTCCCTATTGTTGGTGATTATTGACGTTCTGCAAGGTATATTTTAGTAATCAATGCATCTATTGATCAGACCTAAGTCCCTATTGTTGGTGATTATTGACATTCTGCAAGGTATATTTTAGTGATCAATGCATCTATTGATCAAACCCAAGTCCCCTATTATTTGTGATTATTGACATTCTGCAAGGTATATTTTAGTGATCAATGCATTTATTGATTAGTTTGATCGATAAAACGCACTTCATAGCCTCAATGCATATTTAGTAAAATAGTTGAAATAAATTAATATTTTTCTACTTTCCATAACCTTCATTAACTTTATTGACTTTCTTTGACCCTCTTTTACCTTCTTTCACCTTCTTTATTACTTTTCCCCCTTGTATTTACCTTGTATTTAACTTATTTTACTTTTTATTTACCTTCTTTTACCTTTTATTTACTTTATTTCACCTTCTATTTAACTTATTGTACCTTTTATTTACCTTCTATTTAACTTGTTTTACCGCCTATTTAACTTATTTTACCTTTTATTTACCTTCTTTGACCTTCTATTTAACTTTTTTTTGCCTTCTATTTACCTTCTATTTCCTCCCTTAACATGAGATATTACTCATCTCAATCATAGTGTGAATGACGAGTGTCTGAAGTCTTAAGACAAGTGTTTTATTTTGAAAGTATTGCTACAAGATGAGAACAGGAAGTGTTAGTAATTGCTGTGAAATGTAAAATGGGTCGTCTTATATCCTCTTTTCTAACATGTCAAGAGAAATGAGAATACGTGTTGTTTCATATTATATCTGCATATATCTTCAAAATAAACTTCAACCATAACCTTTACCTTCTTTTATTTTCCATTTACCTTTTATTTTTTTATTTTTTTACTTATAATAAGCCTTTTTGTTGCCTTATTTTGCATTTTATTTCTTTAATTCAGGGGTGTCCAAACTTTTTGAGCTGAAAATATGTGTCCGGGGGCCAAAAGCAAACTGAATGCAAATTATATATATATATATATATATATATATATATATATATATATATATATATATATATATATATATATATATATATATATATATATATATATATATATAATTATTATCATAGGATTTTAAGAATATGTGAAGTTTGACTTCCTTGACAAACTCGGACCTCCTAGAGGTTTGTCAATCAATCCTAAATATCCAGCATGTAAAAAGCACCACACATGGATCATAAGTGTGTTTTGTATTTTCCCATCATGCATTGTAATGGATTTGTTCATGTTGATTGGACGTTTTTCTTTTTTATGATATTCACAAAGTTCAGTGAGCAGGTTGTTATGTGTGACCATGTTTGTTGATGTTTTGTGCTGCTTGATTATTATTTTTTCCGTGACTAGGGAAGGTTGTTTGGTTTGGGTTATAGAAATGTTTTTTCTGCACCATGACTAGGGAAGGTTGTTTGTATTGGGTCATAAACTTTTTTTTTTTCTGCACTGTGACTTGGGAAGGTTGTTTGGTTTGGGTTATAGAAATGTTTTTTCTGCACCATGACTAGGGAAGGTTGTTTGTATTGGGTCATAAACTTTTTTTTTTCTGCACCGTGACTAGGGAAGGTTGTTTGGTTTGGGTTATAGAAATGTTTTTTCTGCACCATGACTAGGGAAGGTTGTTTGTGTTGGGTCATAGCAAATGTTTTTTCTGCACCATGACTAGGGAAGGTTGTTTGGATTGGGTCATAAACTTTTTTTTTCTGCACCGTGACTAGGGAAGGTTGTTTGGTTTGGGTTATAGAAATGTTTTTTCTGCACCATGACTAGGGACGGTTGTTTGGTTTGGGTTATAGAAATGTTTTTTCTGCACCATGACTAGGGAAGGTTGTTTGTATTGGGTCATAAACTTTTTTTTTTCTGCACCGTACCGTGACTAGGGAAGGTTGTTTGGTTTGGGTTATAGAAATGTTTTTTCTGCACCATGACTAGGGAAGGTTGTTTGTATTGGGTCATAGCAAATGTTTTTTCTGCACCGTGACTAGGGAAGGTTGTTTAGTTTGGGTCATAGAATATTTTTTCTGCACCGTGACTAGGGAAGGTTGTTTCGTTTGGGTCATAGATTTTTTTTTCTGCAACGTGACTAGGGAAGGTTGTTTGGTTTGGGTCATAGAATTTTATTTTTTTTTCTGCACCATGACTAGGGAAGGTTGTTTGGCTTGGGTCATAGATTTTTTTTTCTGCACCGTGACTAGGGAAGGTTGTTTGGTTTGGGTCATAGAATTTTAATTTTTTTTCTGCACCATGACTAGGGAAAGTTGTTTGGATTGGGTCATAATCTTTTTTTTCTGCACCGTGACTAGAGAAGGTTGTTTGGTTTGGGTCATAGAGGTTTTTTTTCTGCACCGTGACTAGAGAAGGTTGTTTGGTTTGGGTCAGAGAATTTTTTCTTTCTGCACCGTGACTAGAGAAGGTTGTTTGGTTTGGGTCAGAGAATTTTTTCTTTCTGCACCGTGACTAGGGAAGGTTGTTTGGTTTGGGTCATAGAATTTATTTTTTCTGCACCGTGACTAGGGAAGGTTGTTTGTATTGGGTCATAGCAAATATTGTTTCTGCACCGTGACTAGGGAAGGTTGTTTGGTTTGGGTCATAGAATTTTTTATTTTTTTTCTGCACCGTGACTAGGGAAGGTTGTTTGTATTGGGTCATAGCAAATGTTTTTTCTGCACCGTGACTAGGGAAGGTTGTTTGGTTTGGGTCATATAATTTTTTTTTTTTTCTGCACCGTGACTAGGGAAGGTTGTTTGGATTGGGTCATGACATTTTTTTTTCTGCACTGTGACTAGGAAAGGTTGTTAGGTTTGGGTTATAGAAATGTTTTTTCTGCACCATGACTAGGGAAGGTTGTTTGTATTGGGTCATAAACTTTTTTTTTTTCTGCACCGTGACTAGGGAAGGTTGTTTGGTTTGGGTTATAGAAATGTTTTTTCTGCACCATGACTAGGGAAGGTTGTTTGTATTGGGTCATAAACTTTTTTTTTTCTGCACCGTGACTAGGGAAGGTTGTTTGGTTTGGGTTATAGAAATGTTTTTTCTGCACCATGACTAGGGAAGGTTGTTTGGTTTGGGTTATAGAAATGTTTTTTCTGCACCATGACTAGGGAAGGTTGTTTGTATTGGGTCATAAACTTTTTTTTTTTCTGCACCGTGACTAGGGAAGGTTGTTTGGTTTGGGTTATAGAAATGTTTTTCTGCACCATGACTAGGGAAGGTTGTTTGTATTGGGTCATAAACTTTTTTTTTTCTGCACCGTGATTAGGGAAGGTTGTTTGGTTTGGGTTATAGAAATGTTTTTTCTGCACCATGACTAGGGAAGGTTGTTTGGTTTGGGTCGTATAATTTTTTTTTCTGCACCGTGACTAGGGAAGGTTGTTTGTATTGGGTCATAAACTTTTTTTTTTCTGCACCGTGACTAGGGAAGGTTGTTTGGTTTGGGTTATAGAAATGTTTTTTCTGCACCATGACTAGAGAAGGTTGTTTCGTTTGGGTCATAGATTTTGTTTTTCAGCACCGTGACTAGGGAAGGTTGTTTGGTTTGGGTCATAGAATTTTTTTTCCTGCACAGTGACGAGGGAAGATTGTTTGGATTGGGTCATAAACTTTTTTTTTCTGTACCATGACTAGGGAAGGTTGTTTGTATTGGGTCATAGCAAATGTTTTTTCTGCATCGTGACAAGAGAAGGTTGTTTAGTTTGGGTCATAGATTTTTTTATTTTTTGCACCGTGACTAGGGAAGGTTGTTTCGTTTAGGTCATAGAAATGTACTTTTTTTCTGCAACGTGACTAGGGAAGGTTGTTTGGTTTGGGTCATAGAATTTAAAAAAAATGTCTGCACCATGACTAGGGAAAGTTGTTTGGATTGGGTCATAAACTTTTTTTTTTTCCTGCACCGTGACTAGGGAAGGTTGTTTGGTTTGGGTCATAGATTTTTTTTTCCTGCACCGTGACTAGGGAAGGTTGTTTGGATTTGGTCACAAACTTTTTTTTTTCTGCACCGTGACTAGGGAAGGTTGTTTGGTTTGGGTTATAGAAATGTTTTTTCTGTACCATGACTAGGGAAGGTTGTTTGGTTTGGGTTATAGAAATGTTTTTTCTGCACCATGACTAGGGAAGGTTGTTTGGATTGGGTCATAAACTCTTTTTTTTCTGCACCGTGACTAGGGAAGGTTGTTTGGTTTGGGTTATAGAAATGTTTTTTCTGCACCATGACTAGGGAAGGTTGTTTGTATCGGGTCATAAACTTTTTTTTTTCTGCACCGTGACTAGGGAAGGTTGTTTGGTTTGGGTTATAGAAATGTTTTTTCTGCACCATGATTAGGGAAGGTTGTTTGTATTGGGTCATAGCAAATGTTTTTTCTGCACCATGACTAGGGAAGGTTGTTTGTATTGGGTCATAAACTTTTTTTTTTCTGCACCGTGACTAGGGAAGGTTGTTTGGTTTGGATTATAGAATTTTTTTTTTACTGCACCGTGACTAGGGAAGGTTGTTTGGTTTGGGTCATAGAGGTAAATGCTGTGCTCTGGCTTCTTGAAAGTATAATTAATGGCAGAGTTATATTCTTTGGCCACCAGAGGGAGACAAGATGGCAGCATTAGACGCCTGGATGTGCATATATGATACAGTGGTCTCTGTCAAGTTGTTTATTGAACTCCTGCCGTCTCGCCGTCCAAATTAAAGACGCCGGCGGGCCGTAGTTTGGACATCCCTGATTAAATCGACCTTTGATTGAACTTATTTTACTTCTATTACCTTTTATTTACTTTCTATTCAACCTGTTTTACCTTCTTTTATGCATTTGAGACTTTGTACATTTGAATGAAAGGATTATTAGAAGATGCCATTAATGCTTGCAGCCCATCTTTGTAAAGAAGTGAAGATCTGATAGAAGATGTCCCTGGCAGGTCTTGGACTCGCTGGGCGTGATGATCTACAAAGCCCTGGACTTTGGGCTGAAAGAGAACGAGGAGCGCGAGCTGAGCCCGCCGCTGGAGCGCCTCATCGACATGATGACCAACCCCCAAGAGGCCGAGGGCGACCTTTGCCCCGACGAGGGCTACGAGGCCACGGAGGAGGAGGAGGACGAAGAGGACGAGGAGGAGGAGGAGGAGCGGGCTCTCACCTCCTCACCTGCCGGCACCGTCAGCCAAATACGCAGCTACCGCGACGTCGTCACGGTAAGTGCTTGTTGCCACGGCAACCGTCAGCGAGAACTGGTTGGGAGGGTTAATGGAGAACAAAAGCCGAGACAATGACGGTCATTAGACTTGACTATTATTAGCTTTCACACGCCCCACCCTGCATCCTCTTAAAAAGCTGCTATGGTTAAAGAGCGGGTATGCTTAAAGAGCAGGTATGGTTAAAGAGTGGGGACGGTTAAAGAGCGGGTACGGTTAAAGAGCAGGTGTGCTTAAAGAGCGAGTATGCTTAAAGAGCGGGTATGGTTAAAGAACAGGTATGGTTAAAGAGTGGGGACGGTTAAAGAGCGGGTACGGTTAAAGAGCAGGTGTGCTTAAAGAGCGAGTATGCTTAAAGAGCGGGTATGGTTAAAGAACAGGTATGGTTAAAGAGTGGGGACGGTTAAAGAGCAGGTACGGTTAAAGAGCAGGTGTGCTTAAAGAGCGAGTATGCTTAAAGAGCGGGTACAGTTAAAGAGCGGATATGGTTAAAGAGCAGGTCTGGTTATAGAGCAGGTGTGGTTAAAGAGCAGTGCTGAAGACATGACATCATCACATGACAGTCAGGATGTTGTTACTTGACTTCTGTCACTGACATTGTTGTTGTTGTTGTTGACAGCAGGAAGTAGTCTGGAGGTAAATGTTTGAAATTGTTGCTGATCCTCAAGGTTTTTACAGCTCTAAACTGTATCTCCATAAGTGAGTCCATAGTTCTTCATATTTTCATGACTAATAAAGTTGAAGTTCAAGTACCCTTGATAGTCACACACTATTGGGAACTAAGGAGCAGGATCACAATATATTTTATTTTGAAATGTAACTTCCTGTGATTATAATCCCTCAGATGTCAAGGCAGAAAGTCAAATTGAACAATTGATAAGATGTTAAAATCATGAATATGTAAGAAAAATGTTTGATCAAGTGTAATAAAATAGTGCAAAGTGTGAACAGGAACTATTTTTCTGCAGGTTTAGTGGCAGAAAGCTGTGCTCTAAAGGGTGAGCTAAGGTGGGGTGGTATTAGCGCTCTTGCCTTGCATCATGTACAGACCACACCGGTCCCTTTAAAGAATCCAAAACCTGTCAGGTGACTTTTCCTCTTTGATCCACAATTTCTTCATTTGGACTTTCTCTTCTCACTCAAAGACTCAACCAAACTTGATAGTTGATACTGTTACCCGATTGGCTGTTATCAGTGATCACTTCCTGCGTCGCTGGGTTACCAGAGAGAGAGTGCCTTTGTCCATGCAACCAACCTTGCTTCCATACTTCACCTTTCTTCCCGCCAAGAAAGAAGAAAAAAATGATTGGACGTTGTTAAGGAAGTAGTTTGACATGTACTTGGGTATCAGGGAGGTGTAGGGGATTTTATAGACCAGGCTCAGTGCAAGTTGTTTTACTCTGTCCTCCACCCTGAGCCAGCCCACTTTGGAGAAGTGGGTAGGAGTGAGGTGTGATCTGGGGTGGAGGTCTAGAAGTAATCTGACTAGCTTGTTCTGGGATGTTTGGAGTCTAGATTTGAGGGTTTTGGAGGTGCTAGGGTACCAGGAGGTGCATGCGTAATGGAAAAAGGGTTGAACGAGAGTTCCCGCCAGAATCTTCATGGTGCTTTTGTTGACCAGAGAGGAGATTCTATAGAGAAATCTCGTTCTTTGGTTGACCTTATTGATGACCTTGGTTGCCATTTTATCACAGGAAATATTAGCCTCTAGAATGGAACCTAGGTAGGTGACCTCATCCTTCCTGGTGATAACAATGTCACCCACTTTTATAGTGAAGTCACTGACTTTCTTAAGGTTGATGTGGGACCCAAACAGGATGGATTCAGTTTTACCCAAGTGTATGGTGTTGTGTCGGACCAGTTCTTCCTCCAAGGGAATCTAAGTTACTGGTCAATCCCAAGTTCTTTCGATGACATATATGCTGAGTAAGAAGGACCATCAAGACAGAATTGGAATATTTTCAAGTTTATACCAAAGCTTTGGGAGATCAGCTTAATCAATACATTCATATCGACTGCTCTAGTTTATCTGGCATTCCAAGGGAAAAACACACTCTTTTCACACAAAAGAAAGCCCTCATCCCCCCCCTCTCAACACTGATAAGAAACCAATGGGGGAGGTTTTCACATTCCAAGGTTGAGACATAAAACAGACAATCTGAAGACAAATAGAGACTGGTAGAATAAACAAAAGAAAAGTACTAGATGGTCTAAACATGGCAATGTAAAAAGAAAGAACTCTTAAACCTATCTGCTTCCTTCCACAATGGATAGCTTGTTGTCAGCGAGCCAGGTGCAAGTTCTACTGAGGATTTTCTCCACCTGTGACTTGTCCTTGTCTGATACCAGCAGGGCCGAGTCATCCGCAAACAAGAACAATTCACAGTCGCATGCTGATGACATGTCGTTTATGTATATTAGGAACAGTAAAGGCCCTAATATACTGCCTTGGGGGACTCCACAGCTCACTGAGAGGGGGGGACATGGGGCTTTACCTCTACCACCTGTTCCCTAGAGAAGGCATGTGTCAGTGGAGTGGTTAGTTCTGAAGTCAGATAGAGAAGGCATGTGTCAGTGGAGTGGTTAGTTCTGAAGTCAGATAGAGAAGGCATGTGTCAGTGGAGTGGTTAGTTCTGAAGTCAGATAGAGAAGGCATGTGTCAGTGGAGTGGTTAGTTCTGAAGTCAGATAGAGAAGGCATGTGTCAGTGGAGTGGTTAGTTCTGAAGTCAGATAGAGAAGGCATGTGTCAGTGGAGTGGTTAGTTCTGAAGTCAAATAGAGAAGGCATGTGTCAGTGGAGTGGTTAGTTCTGAAGTCAGATAGAGAAGGCATGTGTCAGTGGAGTGGTTAGTTCTGGAGTCAGATAGAGAAGGCATGTGTCAGTGGAGTGGTTAGTTCTGAAGTCAGATAGAGATGGCATGTGTCAGTGGAGTGGTTAGTTCTGAAGTCAGATAGAGAAGGCATGTGTCAGTAGAGTGGTTAGTTCTGAAGTCAGATAGAGAAGGCATGTGTCAGTGGAGTGGTTAGTTCTGAAGTCAGATAGAGAAGGCATGTGTCAGTGGAGTGGTTAGTTCTGAAGTCAGATAGAGAAGGCGTGTGTCAGTGGAGTGGTTAGTTCTGAAGTCAGATAGAGAAGGCATGTGTCAGTGGAGTGGTTAGTTCTGAAGCCGGATAGAGAAGGCATGTGTCAGTGGAGTGGTTAGTTCTGAAGTCAAATAGAGAAGGCATGTGTCAGTGGAGTGGTTAGTTCTGAAGTCAGATAGAGAAGGCATGTGTCAGTGGAGTGGTTAGTTCTGAAGTCAGATAGAGAAGGCATGTGTCAGTGGAGTGGTTAGTTCTGAAGTCAGATAGAGAAGGCATGTCTCAGTGGAGTGGTTCGTTCTGAAGTCAGATAGAGAA
>NC_084584.2:1010000-1012500 GCF_033978685.3 Nerophis lumbriciformis | reverse complement strand
AGTGGAATTATGACCAAAAAGGTCAATTTTGGTCTAATCTGTCCACAAAACTTTCTCCCATGACTCTGGATCATCCAAATGGTCATTGGCAAACTTAAGACGGGCCTTAACATGTGCTGGTTTAAGCAGGGGAACCTTCCGTGCCATGCATGATTTCAAAGCATGACGTCTTAGTGTATTACCAACAGTGACCATGGAAACAGTGGTCCCAGCTCTTTTCAGGTCCTTGACCAAGTCCTGCCGTGTAGTCCTGGGCTGATTCCTCACCTTTATTAGCATCTTTGAGACCCCACGAGGCGATATCTTGCATGGGGCTCCACTCCCATTGAGATTGACTGTCATGTTTAGCTTCTTCCATTTTCTAATGATTGCTCCAACAGTGGACCTTTTTTCACCAAGCTGCTTGGCAATTTCTCCGTAGTCCTTTCCATCCTTGTGGAGTTGTACAATTTTGTCTCTGGTGTCTTTGGACAGCTCTTTGGTCTTAGCCATGCTGAATGTTTGGGTCTTACTGATTGTATGGGGTGGACAGGTGTCTTTATGCAGGTAACGACCTCACACAGGTGCATCTGATTCAGGATTATACAGTGGCGTGGAGGAGGACTTTTAAAGGCGGACTAACAGGTCTTTGAGGGTCAGAATTCTAGCCGATAGACAGGTGTTCAAATACTTATTTTCAGCTGTATCACACGAATAAATTGTTAAAAAATCATAGATTGTGATTTCTGGATTTTTCTTTTTAGGTTATCTCTCATACAGTGGTCATGCACCTACTGTGAAAATTTCAGACCCCTCCATGAGTTCTAAGTGGGAGAACTTGCAAAATAGCAGGGTGTTCAAATACTTATTTTCTTGACTGTATATATATATATATATATATATATATATATATATATATATATATTATAGACTAGACTTCCTTTTTATTGTCATTCAAATTTGAACTTTACAGCACAGATAAGAACGAAATTTCGTTACATAAGCTCATGGTATTGCAGGATAAAAAAAAAATATATATATATATATATATATATATATACATATTTCTACATATATATACACACACACACATTTTTATACACACACACACATACATATATATATATATATATATACACCGTATTTTCCGCACTATAAGGCGCACCTAAAAACCACAAATTTTCTCAAAAGCTGACAGTGCGCCTTATAACCCGGTGCGCTTTATATATGGATAAATATTACGATTCATTTTCATAAAGTTTCGGTCTCGCAACTTCGGTAAACAGCCGCCATCTTTTTTCCCGGTAGAACAGGAAGCGCTTCTTCTTCTACGCAAGCAACCGCCAAGGTAAGCACCCGCCCCCATAGAACAGGAAGCGCTTCTTCTTCTACTGTAAGCAACCACCCGCCCGCGTAGAAGAAGAAAAAGCGCGCGGATATTATCATTTCCTTTGTGTGTTTACATCTGTAAAGACCACAAAATGGCTCCTACTAAGCGACAGGGATCCGGTTCATGAAAAGACGCAATCTCTCCATCCGCACACGGATTACTATTTCACAGCAACTGATATTCCTGTGAACCGCACTGTGGATACAACGGGAGCACGTACGGTGAATATTCGCACCACAGGGAATGAGAAGTCATCCTTCACTGTGGTTCTAGCTTGCCATGCTAATGGCCAGAAACTTCCACCCATGGTGATATTCAAAAGGAAGACCTTGCCAAAAGAGACCTTTCCAGCCGGCGTCATCATAAAAGCTAACTCGAAGGGATGGATGAAGAAAAGATGAGCGAGTGGTTAAGGGAAGTTTAAGTTTACGCGAAGAGGCCGGGTGGCTTTTTTCACGCAGCTTCGTCCATGTTGATATACGACTCCATGCGCGCCCACATCACGCTGGTTTTTAATATATTATTAAAGTTTGACTGACCTATCTGACTGTTTTTTTGACATTCCTTTAGCGCAGTTAGATGCGGCTTATAACACGGGGCGGCTTATAGGTGGACAAAGTTTTGAAATATGCCGTTCATTGAAGGCGCGGCTTATAACCCAGGGCGCCTTATGGTGCGGAAAATACGGTATATATATATATACATGTGTGTGTGTGTGTGTGCAGGTAGTTACTGTATGTCCCATGTGTGTGTGCAGGTGAACGGTGTCATTCCTCCCAGGCTGAAGAAGAGCGCCCATGAGGTCATTCTGGAGTTCATCAGATCACGACCCCCGCTCAACCCCGTGAGTCATGTGACCTTACACAACCATCATCATCACGTTACTTCCGGTCATGTGTTACATGTGACTTTCTGTCATGTGTTACATGTGACTTCCTGTCATGTGTTGCATGTGACTTCCTGTCATGTGTTACAAGTGACTTCCTGTCATGTGTTACAAGTGACTTCCTGTCATGTGTTACAAGTGACTTCCTGTCAGGTGTTACAAGTGACTTCCTGTCAGGTGTTACAAGTGACTTCCTGTCGTGTGTTACATGTGACTTCCTGTCATGTGTTACAAGTGACTTCCTG
>NC_084584.2:940000-1005000 GCF_033978685.3 Nerophis lumbriciformis | reverse complement strand
AGTACTTCTTACCATCTATAAGTACTATCTACAAGTTGTATCTTCTTACCATCTACATGTACTATCTACAAGTCGTATCTACAAGTACTTCTTACCATCTACAAGTACTTCTTACCATCTACAAGTACTATCTACAAGTAGTATCTACAAGTACTTCTTACTATCTACAAGTACTTCTTACCATCTACAAGTACTATCTACAGGTAGTATCTACAAGTACTTCTTACCATCTACTAGTACTATCTACAAGTAGTATCTACAAGTACTTCTTACCATATACAA
Source organism: Nerophis lumbriciformis (assembly GCF_033978685.3). NCBI lineage: Eukaryota > Metazoa > Chordata > Actinopteri > Syngnathiformes > Syngnathidae > Nerophis > Nerophis lumbriciformis. Next base: position 1,004,718 of record NC_084584.2, on the reverse strand, counting down.
GTAATATCTACAAGTTGTATCTTCTTACCATCTACAAGTACTATCTACAAGTACTTCTTACCATCTATAAGTACTATCTACAAGTTGTATCTTCTTACCATCTACATGTACTATCTACAAGTCGTATCTACAAGTACTTCTTACCATCTACAAGTACTTCTTACCATCTACAAGTACTATCTACAAGTAGTATCTACAAGTACTTCTTACTATCTACAAGTACTTCTTACCATCTACAAGTACTATCTACAGGTAGTATCTACAAGTACTTCTTACCATCTACTAGTACTATCTACAAGTAGTATCTACAAGTACTTCTTACCATATACAAGTAATATCTACAAGTTGTATCTTCTTACCATCTACAAGTACTATCTACAAGTAGTATCTGCAAGTACTTCTTACCATTTACAAGTAGTATCTACAAGCAGTAGATACAAGTACTTCTTTCATCTATAAGTAGTATCTACAAGTTGTATCTTCTTACTATCTACAAGTAGTATCTACAAGTACTTCTTACTATCTACAAGTACTTCTTACCATCTACTAGTACTTCCTACCATCTACAAGTACTATCTACAAGTAGTATCTACAACTACTTCTTACATCTATAAGTACTATCTACAAGTTGTATCTTCTTACTATTTACAAGTAGTATCTACAAGTACTTCTTACTATCTACAAGTACTTCTTACCATCTACTAGTACTTCTTGCCATCTACAAGTACTTCTTACCATCTGCAAGTACTATCTACAAGTAGTATCTACAAGTACTTCTTACCATCTACAAGTAGTATCTACAAGTAGTATCTACAAGTACTTCTTACCATCTACAAGTACTTCTTACCATCTACAAGTACTATCTACAAGCAGTATCTACAAGTACTTCTTACCATCTACAAGTACTATCTACAAGTACTTCTTACTATCTACAAGTTCTTCTTACCATCTTTAAGTACTATCTACAAATAGTATCTACAAGTACTTCTTACCATCTACAAGTACTTCTTACCATCTACAAGTACTATCTACAAGTAGTATCTACAAGTACTTCTTACCATCTACAAGTACTATCTACAAGTAGTATCTACAAGTACGTCTTACCATCTACAAGTACGATCTACAAGTAGTATCTACAAGTACTTCTTACCATATACAAGTAATATCTACAAGTTGTATCTTCTTACCATCTACAAGTACTATCTACAAGTAGAATCTACAAGTACTTCTTACCATCTACAAGTACTATCTACAAGTAGTATCTACAAGTACTTCTTACCATCTACAAGTACTATCTACAGGTAGTATCTACAAGTACTTCTTACCATCTACTAGTACTATCTACAAGTAGTATCTACAAGTACTTCTTACCATATACAAGTAATATCTACAAGTTGTATCTTCTTACCATCTACAAGTACTATCTACAAGTAGTATCTGCAAGTACTTCTTACCATTTACAAGTACTATCTACAAGTAGTAGATCCAAGTACTTCTTACATCTATAAGTAGTATCTACAAGTAGTATCTTCTTACTATCTACAAGTAGTATCTACAAGTACTTCTTACTATCTACAAGTACTTCTTACCATCTACTAGTACTTCCTACCATCTACAAGTACTATCTACAAGTAGTATCTACAAGTACTTCTTACCGTCTATAAGTACTATCTACAAGTTGTATCTTCTTACCATCTACAAGTACTATCTACAAGTACTTCTTACCATCTACAAGAACTATCTACAAGTAGTATCTACAAGTAGTATCTACAAGTACTTCTTACCATCTATAAGTACTATCTACAAGTTGTATCTTCTTACTATTTACAAGAAGTATCTACAAGTACTTCTTACCATCTACAAGTACTTCTTACCATCTACAAGTACTATCTACAAGTACTATCTACAAGTAGTATCTGCAGGTACTTCTTACCATTTACAAGTACTATCTACAAGTAGTAGATACAAGTACTTCTTACATCTATAAGTAGTATCTACAAGTAGTATCTTCTTACTATCTACAAGTACTTTTTACCATATACTAGTACTTCCTACCATCTACAAGTACTATCTACAAGTAGTATCTACAAGTACTTCTTACTATCTACAAGTACTTCTTACCATATACTAGTACTTCCTACCATCTACAAGTACTATCTACAAGTAGTATCTACAAGTACTTCTTACCATCTATAAGTACTATCTACAAGTTGTATCTTCTTACCATCTACAAGTACTATCTACAAGTACTTCTTACCATCTACAAGTAGTATCTACAAGTAGTATCTACAAGTAGTATTTACAAGTACTTCTTACCATCTATAAGTACTATCTACAAGTTGTATCTTCTTACTATTTACAAGTAGTATCTACAAGTACTTCTTACTATCTACAAGTACTTCTTACCGTCTACTAGTACTTCTTACCATCTACAAGTACTTCTTACCATCTACAAGTACTTCTTACCATCTACAAGTACTATCTACAAGTACTTCTTACCATCTACAAGTACTATCTACAAGTAGTATCTACAAGTACTTCTTACCATCTACAAGTACTATCTACAAGTAGTATCTACAAGTACTTCTTACCATCTACAAGTACTATCTACAAGTACTTCTTACTATCTACAAGTTCTTCTTACCATCTACAAGTACTATCTACAAGTAGTATCTACAAGTACTTCTTACCATCTACAAGTACTATCTACAAATAGTATCTACAAGTACTTCTTACCATCTACAAGTACTTCTTACCATTTACAAGTACTATCTACAAGTAGTATCTACAAGTACTTCTTACCATCTACAAGTACTATCTACAAGTAGTATCTACAAGTACTTCTTACTATCTACAAGTACTATCTACAAGTAGTATCTACAAGTACTTCTTACCATCTACAAGTACTATCTACAAGTAGTATCTACAAGTACTTCTTACCATCTACAAGTACTATCTACAAGTAGTATCTACAAGTACTTCTTACCATCTACAAGTACTATCTACAAGTAGTATCTACAAGTACTTCTTACCATCTACAAGTTCTATCTACAAGTAGTATCTACAAGTACTTCTTACCATCTACAAGTATTATCTACAAGTAGTATCTACAAGTAGTATCTACAAGTACTTCTTACCATCTACAAGTACTATCTACAAGTAGTATCTACAAGTACTTCTTTCTATCTACAAGTACTTCTTACTATCTACAAGTACTATCTACAAGTAGTATGTACAAGTACTTCTTACTATCTACAAGTACTTCTTACCATCTACAAGTACTGTCTACAAGTAGTATATACAAGTACTTCTTACTATCTACAAGTACTTCTTACTATCTACAAGTACTATCTACAAATAGTATGTACAAGTACTTCTTACTATCTACAAGTACTTCTTACCATCTACAAGTACTGTCTACAAGTAGTATATACAAGTACTTCTTACCATCTATAAGTACTATCTACAAGTTGTATCTTCTTACCATCTACAAGTACTATCTACAAGTAGTATCTACAAGTACTTCTTACCATCTATAAGTAGTATCTACAAGTTGTATCTTCTTACCATCTACAAGTACTATCTAAAAGTAGTATCTACAAGTACTTCTTACCATATACAAGTACTTCTTACCATCTACAAGTACTATATTCAAGTAGTATCTACAAGTACAGTCCATCTTAGATGAGCTCGGGCCCAGTGAAGCGTTTCTGGGTGTTGTTGATAAATGGCTGTGGCTTTGCATAGTAGAGTTTTAACTTGCATTTACAGATGTAGCGACCAGCTGTAGTTACTGACAGTGGTTTTCTGAAGTGTTCCTGAGCCCATGTGGTGATATCCTTTACACACTGATGTGGTTTTTTTGATGCAGTAGGCATCAAATAGTACTTCATAGCAGTATCTATAAGTACTTCATAGCAGTATCTATAAGTACTTCATAGCAGTATCTATAAGTACTTCATAGCAGTATCTATAAGTACTTCATAGCAGTATCTATAAGTACTTCATAGCTGTATCTATAAGTACTTCATAGCAGTATGTATAAGTACTTCATAGAAGTATGTATAAGTACTTCATAGCAGTATCTATAAGTACTTCATAGCAGTATGTATAAGTACTTCATAGCAGTATCTATAAGTACTTCATAGCAGTATCTATAAGTACTTCATAGCAGTATGTATAAGTACTTCATAGCAGTATGTATAAGTACTTCATAGCAGTATGTATAAGTACTTCATAGCAGTATCTATAAGTACTTCATAGCAGTATGTATAAGTACTTCATAGCAGTATGTATAAGTACTTCATAGCAGTATGTATAAGTACTTCATAGCAGTATGTATAAGTACTTCATAGCAGTATCTATAAGTACTTCATAGCAGTATGTATAAGTACTTCATAGCAGTATGTATAAGTACTTCATAGCAGTATCTATAAGTACTTCATAGCAGTATCTATAAGTACTTCATAGCAGTATCTATAAGTACTTCATAGCAGTATCTATAAGTACTTCATAGCAGTATCTATAAGTACTTCATAGCAGTATGTATAAGTACTTCATAGCATTATGTATAAGTACTTCATAGCAGTATGTGTAAGTACTTCATAGCAGTATGTATAAGTACTTCATAGCAGTATGTATAAGTACTTCATAGCAGTATCTATAAGTACTTCATAGCAGTATGTATAAGTACTTCATAGCAGTATCTATAAGTACTTCATAGCAGTATCTATAAGTACTTCATAGCAGTATGTATAAGTACTTCATATCAGTATGTATAAGTACTTCATAGCATTATGTATAAGTACTTCATAGCAGTATGTATAAGTACTTCATAGCAGTATGTATAAGTACTTCATAGCAGTATGTATAAGTACTTCATAGCAGTATGTATAAGTACTTCATAGCAGTATGTATGTAAATATTGAATGTGTATTACAGGAGGAGAATACACGCTGCAGCTCCTTGATGGATTTATCTCCTGACTCTGTCAAAGGCAAGAAAAGTATGTATACATTATTATACCACATAATACACTATATAATATACTATATAATACACTACATAATACACTATTTACTACACTACATAATACACTACATAATACACTATATAATACACTACATAATACACTATATAATACACTACATAATACACTATATAATACACTACATAATACACTATATAATACACTATATAATACACTATATAATATACTACATAATACACTATATAATACACTGCATAATACACTATATACTACACTACATAATACACTACATAATACACTATATAATATACTACATAATACACTATATAATACACTACATAATACACTATATAATACACTATATACTACACTACATAATACACTATATAATATACTACATAATACACTATATAATACACTGCATAATACACTATATAATACACTACATAATACACTACATAATACACTATATAATATACTACATAATACACTATATAATACACTGCATAATACACTATATAATACACTATATAATATACTACATAATACACTATACAATACACTGCATAATACACTACATAATACACTATATAATATACTACATAATACACTATATAATATACTACATAATACACTATATAATACACTACATAATACACTATATACTACACTATATACTACACTACATAATACACTATATAATATACTACATAATACACTATATAATACACTGCATAATACACTATATAATACACTATATAATATACTACATAATACACTATACAATACACTGCATAATACACTACATAATACACTATATAATATACTACATAATACACTATATAATATACTACATAATACACTATATAATACACTGCATAATACACTATATACTACACTACATAATACACTATATACTACACTACATAATACACTATATAATACACTACATAATACACTATATAATACACTACATAATACACTATATAATACACTGCATAATACACTATATAATACACTACATAATACACTACATAATACACTATATAATATACTACATAATACACTATATAATACACTGCATAATACACTATATAATACACTATATAATATACTACATAATACACTATACAATACACTGCATAATACACTACATAATACACTATATAATATACTACATAATACACTATATAATACACTGCATAATACACTATATACTACACTACATAATACACTATATAATATACTACATAATACACTATATAATACACTACATAATACACTATATAATACACTACATAATACACTACATAATACACTATATAATACACTGCATAATACACTACATAATACACTATATAATACACTACATAATACACTACATAATACACTATATAATATACTACATAATACACTATATAATATACTGCATAATACACTATATACTACACCACATAATACACTACATAATACACTATATAATATACTACATAATACACTATATAATACACTACATAATACACTATATAATATACTACATAATACACTATATAATACACTACATAATACACTATATAATATACTACATAATACACTATACAATACACTGCATAATACACTACATAATACACTACATAATACACTACATAATACACTATATAATATACTACATAATACACTATATAATACACTGCATAATACACTATATACTACACTACATAATACACTACATAATACACTATATAATATACTACATAATACACTATATAATACACTACATAATACACTATATAATATACTACATAATACACTATACAATACACTGCATAATACACTACATAATACACTATATAATATACTACATAATACACTATATAATATACTACATAATACACTATATAATACACTGCATAATACACTATATACTACACTACATAATACACTATATACTACACTACATAATACACTATATAATACACTACATAATACACTATATAATACACTACATAATACACTATATAATACACTGCATAATACACTATATAATACACTACATAATACACTACATAATACACTATATAATATACTACATAATACACTATATAATACACTGCATAATACACTATATAATACACTATATAATATACTACATAATACACTATACAATACACTGCATAATACACTACATAATACACTATATAATATACTACATAATACACTATATAATACACTGCATAATACACTATATACTACACTACATAATACACTATATAATATACTACATAATACACTATATAATACACTACATAATACACTATATAATACACTACATAATACACTACATAATACACTATATAATACACTGCATAATACACTACATAATACACTATATAATACACTACATAATACACTACATAATACACTATATAATATACTACATAATACACTATATAATATACTGCATAATACACTATATACTACACCACATAATACACTACATAATACACTATATAATATACTACATAATACACTATATAATACACTACATAATACACTATATAATATACTACATAATACACTATATAATACACTGCATAATACACTATATAATACACTATATAATATACTACATAATACACTATACAATACACTGCATAATACACTATATACTACACTACATAATACACTACATAATACACTATATAATATACTACATAATACACTATATAATACACTGCATAATACACTATATACTACACTACATAATACACTACATAATACACTATATAATATACTACATAATACACTATATAATACACTACATAATACACTATATAATATACTACATAATACACTATATAATACACTGCATAATACACTACATAATACACTATATAATATACTACATAATACACTATATAATATACTACATAATACACTATATAATACACTGCATAATACACTACATAATACACTACATAATACACTATATAATACACTGCATAATACACTACATAATACACTACATAATACACTACATAATACACTACATAATACACTATATAATATACTACATAATACACTATATAATACACTGCATAATACACTATATAATACACTATATAATATACTACATAATACACTATACAATACACTGCATAATACACTACATAATACACTATATAATATACTACATAATACACTATATAATACACTGCATAATACACTATATACTACACTACATAATACACTATATAATATACTACATAATACACTATATAATACACTACATAATACACTATATAATACACTACATAATACACTACATAATACACTATATAATACACTGCATAATACACTACATAATACACTATATAATACACTACATAATACACTACATAATACACTATATAATATACTACATAATACACTATATAATATACTGCATAATACACTATATACTACACCACATAATACACTACATAATACACTATATAATATACTACATAATACACTATATAATACACTACATAATACACTATATAATATACTACATAATACACTATATAATACACTACATAATACACTATATAATATACTACATAATACACTATACAATACACTGCATAATACACTACATAATACACTACATAATACACTACATAATACACTATATAATATACTACATAATACACTATATAATACACTGCATAATACACTATATACTACACTACATAATACACTACATAATACACTATATAATATACTACATAATACACTATATAATACACTACATAATACACTATATAATATACTACATAATACACTATACAATACACTGCATAATACACTACATAATACACTATATAATATACTACATAATACACTATATAATATACTACATAATACACTATATAATACACTGCATAATACACTATATACTACACTACATAATACACTATATACTACACTACATAATACACTATATAATACACTACATAATACACTATATAATACACTACATAATACACTATATAATACACTGCATAATACACTATATAATACACTACATAATACACTACATAATACACTATATAATATACTACATAATACACTATATAATACACTGCATAATACACTATATAATACACTATATAATATACTACATAATACACTATACAATACACTGCATAATACACTACATAATACACTATATAATATACTACATAATACACTATATAATACACTGCATAATACACTATATACTACACTACATAATACACTATATAATATACTACATAATACACTATATAATACACTACATAATACACTATATAATACACTACATAATACACTACATAATACACTATATAATACACTGCATAATACACTACATAATACACTATATAATACACTACATAATACACTACATAATACACTATATAATATACTACATAATACACTATATAATATACTGCATAATACACTATATACTACACCACATAATACACTACATAATACACTATATAATATACTACATAATACACTATATAATACACTACATAATACACTATATAATATACTACATAATACACTATATAATACACTGCATAATACACTATATAATACACTATATAATATACTACATAATACACTATACAATACACTGCATAATACACTATATACTACACTACATAATACACTACATAATACACTATATAATATACTACATAATACACTATATAATACACTGCATAATACACTATATACTACACTACATAATACACTACATAATACACTATATAATATACTACATAATACACTATATAATACACTACATAATACACTATATAATATACTACATAATACACTATATAATACACTGCATAATACACTACATAATACACTATATAATATACTACATAATACACTATATAATATACTACATAATACACTATATAATACACTGCATAATACACTACATAATACACTATATAATATACTACATAATACACTATATAATACACTATATAATACACTGCATAATACACTATATACTACACTACATAATACACTATATAATATACTACATAATACACTATATAATACACTGCATAATACACTATATACTACACTACATAATACACTATATAATACACTATATAATATACTACATAATACACTATATAATATACTACATAATACACTATATAATACACTACATAATACACTATATACTACACTATATAATACACTACATAATACACTATATAATATACTATATAATACACTATATACTACACTATATAATACACTACATAATACACTATATAATACACTACATAATACACTATATAATATACTATATAATACACTATATACTACACTATATAATACACTACATAATACACTATATAATACACTACATAATACACTATATAATATACTATATAATACACTATATACTACACTATATAATACACTACATAATACATATATATGTGTTGTATTTACAGTGGTGTACAACAGTGGTGTATCAGACAAACAACAAAGAATACAGTCTATGAACAATGATGTCATCTCTCCTTACAATGATGTCATCTCTCCTTACGCCAACTCTCTCTCCTCCAAGTCTCTGGTGAGTACACACTTTATACTGTACTTCTACTGTACTTTATACTGTACTTCTACTGTACTTTATACTGCATAAACTACTTCTACTGTACTTTATACTGCATAAACTACTTCTACTGTACTTTATACTGCATAAACTACTTCTACTGTACTTTATACTGCATAAACTACTTCTACTGTACTTTATACTGCATAAACTACTTCTACTGTACTTTATACTGCATAAACTACTTCTACTGTACTTTATACTGCATAAACTACTTCTACTGTACTTTATACTGCATAAACTACTTCTACTGTACTTTATACTGCATGTACTATCCTTTTGTCAACTCTCTCTCCACACTATACTGTTGGATAAGCTCAGAGCAATCAGATTTGATAGAACCTCATGGAGATGCATGCAGTCTTACTTGGAGGGGATGGAACAGGTGGTAGAGGTAAAGTGAGCTGTGGAGTCCCCCAAGGCAGTATATTAGGGCCTTTACTGTTCCTAATATACATAAAGGACTTGTCATCAGCATGCGACTGTGAATTGTTCTTGTTTGCGAATGACTCGGCCCTGCTGGTATCAGACAAGGACAAGTCACAGGTGGAGAAAATCCTCAGTAGAACTTGCACCTGACTACTCACTACTGGCTACAGACTACTGGCTACAATCTGTACACTGACTACTTTCAAGTAGATCCAATAAGACTATAAAGTACTTACATGAGTTAGTGCAGAAGTGAAAGTGAAAGCACAAAATGTCCATCAGATGTTTTTCATGATTTATAAGTCATGTGACTTATGCTGACTTCCTGTTTCATGCACCAGCTGATGGACACCAGCAGCAAGGTAAAGATGCTCACCTGTTTGTTGTCCACCTGATCACCAGGAAGTAGTAAAGATGCTCACCTTCACCATCTTCTCACCTGTTTGTTGTCCACCTGATCACCAGGAAGTAGTAAAGATGCTCACCTGTTTGTTGTCCACCTGATCACCAGGAAGTAGTAAAGATGCTCACCTGTTTGTTGTCCACCTGATCACCAGGAAGTAGTAAAGATGCTCACCTTCACCATCTTCTCACCTGTTTGTTGTCCACCTGATAACCAGGAAGTAGTAAAGATGCTCACCTTCACCATCTTCTCACCTGTTTGTTGTCCACCTGATAACCAGGAAGTAGTAAAGATGCTCACCTTCACCATCTTCTCACCTGTTTGTTGTCCACCTGATCACCAGGAAGTAGTAAAGATGCTCACCTTCACCATCTTCTCACCTGTTTGTTGTCCACCTGATAACCAGGAAGTAGTAAAGATGCTCACCTGTTTGTTGTCCACCTGATCACCAGGAAGTAGTAAAGATGCTCACCTTCACCATCTTCTCACCTGTTTGTTGTCCACCTGATAACCAGGAAGTAGTAAAGATGCTCACCTTCACCATCTTCTCACCTGTTTGTTGTCCACCTGATAACCAGGAAGTAGTAAAGATGCTCACCTTCATCATCTTCTCACCTGTTTGTTGTCCACCTGATAACCAGGAAGTAGTAAAGATGCTCACCTTCATCATCTTCTCACCTGTTTGTTGTCCACCTGATAACCAGGAAGTAGTAAAGATGCTCACCTTCACCATCTTCTCACCTGTTTGTTGTCCACCTGATCACCAGGAAGTAGTAAAGATGCTCACCTGTTTGTTGTCCACCTGATCACCAGGAAGTAGTAAAGATGCTCACCTTCACCATCTTCTCACCTGTTTGTTGTCCACCTGATAACCAGGAAGTAGTAAAGATGCTCACCTTCATCATCTTCTCACCTGTTTGTTGTCCACCTGATAACCAGGAAGTAGTAAAGATGCTCACCTGTTTGTTGTCCACCTGATAACCAGGAAGTAGTAAAGATGCTCACCTTCACCATCTTCTCACCTGTTTGTTGTCCACCTGATAACCAGGAAGTAGTAAAGATGCTCACCTTCATCATCTTCTCACCTGTTTGTTGTCCACCTGATAACCAGGAAGTAGTAAAGATGCTCACCTTCATCATCTTCTCACCTGTTTGTTGTCCACCTGATAACCAGGAAGTAGTAAAGATGCTCACCTTCACCATCTTCTCACCTGTTTGTTGTCCACCTGATAACCAGGAAGTAGTAAAGATGCTCACCTTCACCATCTTCTCACCTGTTTGTTGTCCACCTGATAACCAGGAAGTAGTAAAGATGCTCACCTTCATCATCTTCTCACCTGTTTGTTGTCCACCTGATAACCAGGAAGTAGTAAAGATGCTCACCTTCACCATCTTCTCACCTGTTTGTTGTCCACCTGATAACCAGGAAGTAGTAAAGATGCTCACCTTCACCATCTTCTCACCTGTTTGTTGTCCACCTGATAACCAGGAAGTAGTAAAGATGCTCACCTTCATCATCTTCTCACCTGTTTGTTGTCCACCTGATAACCAGGAAGTAGTAAAGATGCTCACCTTCATCATCTTCTCACCTGTTTGTTGTCCACCTGATAACCAGGAAGTAGTAAAGATGCTCACCTGTTTGTTGTCCACCTGATCACCAGGAAGTAGTAAAGATGCTCACCTGTTTGTTGTCCACCTGATAACCAGGAAGTAGTAAAGATGCTCACCTTCACCATCTTCTCACCTGTTTGTTGTCCACCTGATCACCAGGAAGTAGTAAAGATGCTCACCTTCACCATCTTCTCACCTGTTTGTTGTCCACCTGATAACCAGGAAGTAGTAAAGATGCTCACCTTCATCATCTTCTCACCTGTTTGTTGTCCACCTGATAACCAGGAAGTAGTAAAGATGCTCACCTTCACCATCTTCTCACCTGTTTGTTGTCCACCTGATAACCAGGAAGTAGTAAAGATGCTCACCTTCACCATCTTCTCACCTGTTTGTTGTCCACCTGATAACCAGGAAGTAGTAAAGATGCTCACCTTCATCATCTTCTCACCTGTTTGTTGTCCACCTGATAACCAGGAAGTAGTAAAGATGCTCACCTTCATCATCTTCTCACCTGTTTGTTGTCCACCTGATCACCAGGAAGTAGTAAAGATGCTCACCTTCACCATCTTCTCACCTGTTTGTTGTCCACCTGATAACCAGGAAGTAGTAAAGATGCTCACCTGTTTGTTGTCCACCTGATCACCAGGAAGTAGTAAAGATGCTCACCTTCACCATCTTCTCACCTGTTTGTTGTCCACCTGATAACCAGGAAGTAGTAAAGATGCTCACCTTCATCATCTTCTCACCTGTTTGTTGTCCACCTGATAACCAGGAAGTAGTAAAGATGCTCACCTGTTTGTTGTCCACCTGATAACCAGGAAGTAGTAAAGATGCTCACCTTCACCATCTTCTCACCTGTTTGTTGTCCACCTGATAACCAGGAAGTAGTAAAGATGCTCACCTTCATCATCTTCTCACCTGTTTGTTGTCCACCTGATAACCAGGAAGTAGTAAAGATGCTCACCTTCATCATCTTCTCACCTGTTTGTTGTCCACCTGATAACCAGGAAGTAGTAAAGATGCTCACCTTCACCATCTTCTCACCTGTTTGTTGTCCACCTGATAACCAGGAAGTAGTAAAGATGCTCACCTTCATCATCTTCTCACCTGTTTGTTGTCCACCTGATAACCAGGAAGTAGTAAAGATGCTCACCTGTTTGTTGTCCACCTGATAACCAGGAAGTAGTAAAGATGCTCACCTTCACCATCTTCTCACCTGTTTGTTGTCCACCTGATAACCAGGAAGTAGTAAAGATGCTCACCTTCATCATCTTCTCACCTGTTTGTTGTCCACCTGATAACCAGGAAGTAGTAAAGATGCTCACCTTCATCATCTTCTCACCTGTTTGTTGTCCACCTGATAACCAGGAAGTAGTAAAGATGCTCACCTTCACCATCTTCTCACCTGTTTGTTGTCCACCTGATAACCAGGAAGTAGTAAAGATGCTCACCTTCATCATCTTCTCACCTGTTTGTTGTCCACCTGATAACCAGGAAGTAGTAAAGATGCTCACCTGTTTGTTGTCCACCTGATAACCAGGAAGTAGTAAAGATGCTCACCTTCACCATCTTCTCACCTGTTTGTTGTCCACCTGATAACCAGGAAGTAGTAAAGATGCTCACCTTCATCATCTTCTCACCTGTTTGTTGTCCACCTGATAACCAGGAAGTAGTAAAGATGCTCACCTTCATCATCTTCTCACCTGTTTGTTGTCCACCTGATAACCAGGAAGTAGTAAAGATGCTCACCTTCACCATCTTCTCACCTGTTTGTTGTCCACCTGATAACCAGGAAGTAGTAAAGATGCTCACCTTCATCATCTTCTCACCTGTTTGTTGTCCACCTGATAACCAGGAAGTAGTAAAGATGCTCACCTTCACCATCTTCTCACCTGTTTGTTGTCCACCTGATAACCAGGAAGTAGTAAAGATGCTCACCTTCATCATCTTCTCACCTGTTTGTTGTCCACCTGATAACCAGGAAGTAGTAAAGATGCTCACCTGTTTGTTGTCCACCTGATAACCAGGAAGTAGTAAAGATGCTCACCTTCACCATCTTCTCACCTGTTTGTTGTCCACCTGATAACCAGGAAGTAGTAAAGATGCTCACCTTCATCATCTTCTCACCTGTTTGTTGTCCACCTGATAACCAGGAAGTAGTAAAGATGCTCACCTTCATCATCTTCTCACCTGTTTGTTGTCCACCTGATAACCAGGAAGTAGTAAAGATGCTCACCTTCATCATCTTCTCACCTGTTTGTTGTCCACCTGATAACCAGGAAGTAGTAAAGATGCTCACCTTCATCATCTTCTCACCTGTTTGTTGTCCACCTGATCACCAGGAAGTAGTAAAGATGCTCACCTGTTTGTTGTCCACCTGATCACCAGGAAGTAGTAAAGATGCTCACCTTCACCATCTTCTCACCTGTTTGTTGTCCACCTGATAACCAGGAAGTAGTAAAGATGCTCACCTTCACCATCTTCTCACCTGTTTGTTGTCCACCTGATAACCAGGAAGTAGTAAAGATGCTCACCTTCACCATCTTCTCACCTGTTTGTTGTCCACCTGATAACCAGGAAGTAGTAAAGATGCTCACCTTCACCATCTTCTCACCTGTTTGTTGTCCACCTGATAACCAGGAAGTAGTAAAGATGCTCACCTGTTTGTTGTCCACCTGATAACCAGGAAGTAGTCAGGAGTCATGTGACACTTTTTCATGCTCAGCTTGTTCTCCACCACCATGTTCTCCATCATGTTCTCCATCATATTCTCCATCATGTTCTCCATCATGTCCCACCACCATGTCCCACTACCATGTTCTCCATCATGTTCTCCATCATGTTCTCCATCATGTTCTCCATCATGTTCTCCATCATGTTCTCCATCATGTCCTCCATCATTTCCCACCACCATGCCCTCCATCATGTTCTCCATCATGTCCTCCATCATGTCCCACCATCATGTTCTCCATCATTTCCCACCACCATGTCCTCCATCATGTTCTCCATCATGTCCTCCATCATGTCCCACCATCATGTTCTCCATCATTTCCCACCACCATGTCCTCCATCATGTTCTCCATCATGTCCTCCATCATGTCCCACCATCATGTTCTCCATCATTTCCCACCACCATGTCCTCCATCATGTTCTCCATCATGTTCTCCATCATGTTCTCCATCATGTCCCACCACCATGTCCCACCACCATGTTCTCCATCATGTTCTCCATCATGTTCTCCATCATGTTCTCCATCATGTTCTCCATCATATTCTCCATCATGTTCTCCATCATGTCCCACCACCATGTCCCACTACCATGTTCTCCATCATGTTCTCCATCATGTTCTCCATCATGTTCTCCATCATGTTCTCCATCATGTCCTCCATCATGTCCCACCATCATGTTCTCCATCATTTCCCACCACCATGTCCTCCATCATGTTCTCCATCATGTCCCACCATCATGTTCTCCATCATTTCCCACCACCATGTTCTCCATCATGTTCTCCATCATTTCCCACCACCATGTCCTCCATCATGTTCTCCATCATGTCCTCCATCATGTCCCACCATCATGTTCTCCATCATTTCCCACCACCATGTCCTCCATCATGTTCTCCATCATGTCCTCCATCATGTCCCACCATCATGTTCTCCATCATTTCCCACCACCATGTCCTCCATCATGTTCTCCATCATGTTCTCCATCATGTTCTCCATCATGTCCCACCACCATGTCCCACCACCATGTTCTCCATCATGTTCTCCATCATGTTCTCCATCATGTTCTCCATCATGTTCTCCATCATATTCTCCATCATGTTCTCCATCATGTCCCACCACCATGTCCCACTACCATGTTCTCCATCATGTTCTCTATCATGTTCTCCATCATGTTCTCCATCATGTTCTCCATCATGTCCTCCATCATGTCCCACCATCATGTTCTCCATCATTTCCCACCACCATGTCCTCCATCATGTTCTCCATCATGTCCTCCATCATGTCCCACCATCATGTTCTCCATCATTTCCCACCACCATGTCCTCCATCATGTTCTCCATCATGTCCTCCATCATGTCCTCCATCATGTCCCACCATCATGTTCTCCATCATTTCCCACCACCATGTCCTCCATCATGTTCTCCATCATGTCCTCCATCATGTCCCACCATCATGTTCTCCATCATTTCCCACCACCATGTCCTCCATCATGTTCTCCATCATGTCCTCCATCATGTCCCACCATCATGTTCTCCATCATTTCCCACCACCATGTCCTCCATCATGTTCTCCATCATGTTCTCCATCATGTTCTCCATCATGTCCCACCACCATGTCCCACCACCATGTTCTCCATCATGTTCTCCATCATGTTCTCCATCATGTTCTCCATCATGTTCTCCATCATGTCCTCCATCATGTCCCACCATCATGCTCTCCATCATTTCCCACCACCATGTCCTCCATCATGTTCTCCATCATGTTCTCCATCATGTTCTCCATCATGTCCCACCATCATGTTCTCCATCATTTCCCACCACCATGTCCCACTACCATGTTCTCCATCATGTTCTCCATCATGTTCTCCATCATGTCCCACCATCATGTTCTCCATCATTTCCCACCACCATGTCCCACTACCATGTTCTCCATCATGTTCTCCATCATGTCCCACCATCATGTTCTCCATCATTTCCCACCACCATGTCCTCCATCATGTTCTCCATCATGTTCTCCATCATGTCCCACCATCATGTTCTCCATCATTTCCCACCACCATGTCCCACTACCATGTTCTCCACCATGTTCTCCATCATGTTCTCCACCATGTCCCACCACCATGTTCTCCATCATGTCCCACCACCATGTTCTCCATCATGCCCCAGCACCATGTTCTCCATCATGTTCCACCACCATGTTCTCCATCATGTACTCCATCATGTCTCACCACCATGTTCTCCATCATATCCCACCACCATGTAGTGGTCATGTGGCGATCATGTAGTGGTCATGTGATGATTATGTTTTGTTATGTGATGGTCATGTGATGCTCATGTTTTGGTTACTTGATGCGCATGAAAAAAATCATGTTTTGGTCATGTGATGGCCATGTGTTGGTCATGTGATGGTCATGTGTTGGTCTTGTGTTGGTCATGTGATGGTCATGTGCTGGTCATGTGATGATTATGTTTTGTTATGTGATGGTCATGTGATGCTCATGTTTTGGTTACTTGATGCGCATGAAAAAAATCATGTTTTGGTCATGTGATGGCCATGTGTTGGTCATGTGATGGTCATGTGTTGGTCTTGTGTTGGTCATGTGATGGTCATGTGCTGGTCATGTGATGGTCATGTGTTGGTCATGTGATGGTCTTGTGTTGGTCATGTGATGGTCTTGTGTTGGTCATGTGATGGTCATGTGATGGTCATGTGTTGTTCATGTGATGGTCATGTGATGGTCATGTGTTGTTCATGTGATGGTCATGTGATGGTCATGTGATGGTCATGTGTTGGTCATGTGATGGTCATGTGATGGTCATGTGTTAGTCATGTGTTGTTCATGTGATGGTCATGTGTTGGTCATGTGATGGTCATGTGTTGGTCTTGTGTTGGTCATGTGATGGTCATGTGATGGTCATGTGTTGTTCATGTGATGGGCATGTGATGGTCATGTGTTGGTCATGTGATGGCCATGTGTTGGTCATGTGTTGGTCATGTGTTGGTCATGTGTTAGTCATGTGTTGGTCATGTGATGGTCATGTGTTGGTCATGTGATGGTCATGTGATGGTCATGTGCTGGTCATGTGTTGTTCATGTGATGGTCATGTGATGGTCATGTGATGATCATGTGATGGTCATGTGTTGTTCATGTGATGGTCATGTGATGGTCATGTGTTGGTCATGTGATGGCCATGTGTTGGTCATGTGATGGTCATGTGTTGGTCATGTGTTAGTCATGTGTTGTTCATGTGATGGTCTTGTGTTGGTCATGTGATGGTCATGTGATGGTCATGTGTTGTTCATGTGATGGTCATGTGTTGGTCATGTGATGGCCATGTGTTGGTCATGTGATGGTCATGTGATGGTCATGTGTTGTTCATGTGATGGTCATGTGTTGGTCATGTGATGGTCATGTCTTGGTCATGTGATGGTCATGTGATGGTCATGTGATGGTCATGTGTTGGTCATGTGATGGTCTTGTGTTGGTCATGTGATGGTCTTGTGTTGGTCATGTGATGGTCATGTGATGGTCATGTGTTGTTCATGTGATGGTCATGTGATGGTCATGTGATGGTCATGTGTTGGTCATGTGATGGTCATGTGATGGTCATGTGATGGTCATGTGATGGTCATGTGTTAGTCATGTGTTGTTCATGTGATGGTCATGTGTTGGTCATGTGATGGTCATGTGTTGGTCTTGTGTTGGTCATGTGATGGTCATGTGATGGTCATGTGTTGTTCATGTGATGGGCATGTGATGGTCATGTGTTGGTCATGTGATGGCCATGTGTTGGTCATGTGTTGGTCATGTGTTGGTCATGTGTTAGTCATGTGTTGGTCATGTGATGGTCATGTGTTGGTCATGTGATGGTCATGTGATGGTCATGTGCTGGTCATGTGTTGTTCATGTGATGGTCATGTGATGGTCATGTGATGATCATGTGATGGTCATGTGATGGTCATGTGTTGTTCATGTGATGGTCATGTGATGGTCATGTGTTGGTCATGTGATGGCCATGTGTTGGTCATGTGATGGTCATGTGTTGGTCATGTGTTAGTCATGTGTTGTTCATGTGATGGTCTTGTGTTGGTCATGTGATGGTCATGTGATGGTCATGTGTTGTTCATGTGATGGTCATGTGTTGGTCATGTGATGGCCATGTGTTGGTCATGTGATGGTCATGTGATGGTCATGTGTTGTTCATGTGATGGTCATGTGTTGGTCATGTGATGGTCATGTCTTGGTCATGTGATGGTCATGTGTTGGTCATGTGATGGTCATGTGTTGGTCATGTGATGGTCATGTTATGGTCATGTGTTGGTCATGTGATGGTCATGTGACGGTCATGTGACGATGTGTTCCTCAGGAGGAGCTGTGCTTCCCGGTGGAGTGTGTGGTGCTGACGGTGGAGGAGGTGATGCACATCCGGCAGGTTCTGGTGAAAGCTGAGCTGGAGAAGTTCCAGCAGTACAAAGATGTTTATGCTGCCCTCAAGAAGGGGAAGGTTGAAACTTTTCTTCTTCTACTCATGTGGGACTTTCTCAATGCTAGGCAGCCGCCACTAGAGGCGCTACTGTGATAGTTCTCAATGCTTGTTGGTTAATATGTTAAAAAGTCATTAATAAATAGGTTTTCTGTATTATAAAAGGAATGATTAGTAAATGTCTTCTCATAATTGTGCATTGAGTGATATAAATACTATAATAATGTACTTTTTATTCATTTTATATTGTACTGCATGCATGCTGCTCCCAGCTATTGTATTTATTATATTTGATCAACAACAACCACCAGGGGGCAGCATTGTATTTATTATATTTGATTAACAACAACCACCAGGGGGCAGCATTGTATTTATTATATTTGATCAACAACAACCACCAGGGGGCAGCATTGTATTTATTATATTTGATCAACAACAACCACCAGGGGGCAGCATTGTATTTATTACTACAATAAATAGATGTTTGCTAGTTGAAACATATAAATGTTTTTTAAAAGTATCTAACATCACTCTCCTGTGTTTCAGCTTTGTTTCTCATGTCGAATCAAACGCTTCTCCTTCTTCACCTGGTCGTACACCTGTCACTTCTGCAAGAGGTGGGTATTTATTGTCTTCAACTGATGTATTGTGTACAGTATTTATTGTCTTTATTGTGTACAGTATTTATTGTCTTTATTGTGTACAGTATTTATGCGAAATATATTTGTGTGCAGGCCCGTGTGCTCGCAGTGCTTCACCAAGGTAGGACACGTCTTCTGACCGCCATTATTACACACTTACAACTTAGTCTGATGATTATACACCACCTACTTCATATTATCTTATGTACACCACCTACTTCATATTATCTTATGTACACCACCTACTTCATATTATCTTATGTACACCACCTACTTCATATTATCTTATGTACACCACCTACTTCATATTATCTTATGTACACCACCTACTTCATATTATCTTCAACTACCTGATGGGCCACTTCAAATGAAGCCACATTAAATGACCTGATGGGCCATGTAAAATTAAGTAGCAGGCCATGTTAAGTGAGCTGACAGGCCACAGTTAATGACTTGATGGGCCACATTAATGATGTGGCAGGCAACTTTAAATGAGCTGACGGGCCACTTTAAATGACCTGACGGGCCACATTAAATGACCTGACGGGCCACATTAAATGAGCTGACGGACCACATTGAATGAGCTGACGGGCCAATTTAACTGACCTGACGAGCCATATAA
This sequence comes from Nerophis lumbriciformis, assembly GCF_033978685.3. Lineage (NCBI taxonomy): Eukaryota > Metazoa > Chordata > Actinopteri > Syngnathiformes > Syngnathidae > Nerophis > Nerophis lumbriciformis. The sequence goes on along the minus strand of NC_084584.2, from coordinate 983,132 downwards.
AATTAATTGGTGGGCCACATTTAAATTACCTGACGGGCTATATTAAATGACCTGACAGGCCATGTAAAATGATGTGGCAGGCCACATTAAATGAGCTGACGGGCCACATCAAATGACTTCACGGGCCATATAAAATGATGTGACAGGCCACATTAAATGACCTGATGGGCCAAATAAAAATGACTTGATGGGCCATTTAAAATGAAGTTGCAGGCCAAATTAAATGAGCTGACGGGCCACATTAAATGAGCTGACGGGCTACTTTAAATGAGCTGACGGGCCACTTTAAATGAGCTGACGGGCCACTTTAAATGAGCTGACGGGCCACTTTAAATGAGCTGACAGGCCACATTAAATGGCCTGACGGGCCATAAAAATGATGTGGCAGGCCACATTTAATGACCTGACGGGCCACATCAAATGACCTGACGGGCCATAAAATGAGGTGGCAGGCCACATTAAATAAGCTGACGGGTCAGCTTAAATGAGCTGACGAGCCCTGTTAAATGAGCTGACGGGCCCCATCAAATGACCTGCTGGGCCATTTAAAATGACGTGGCAGGCCACATTAAATGAGCTGGCAGGCCACATTAAATGAGCTGGCAGGCCAATTTAATGAGCTGATGGTCCACGTTAAATGAGCTGAGGGGCCACATTAAATGAGCTGACGGGCCACGTCAAATGACCTGACGGGCCACAACAAATGACCTGATGGGCCATGTAAAATTAAGTAGCAGGCCATATTAAGTGAGCTGACAGGCCACGGTTAATGACTTGATGGGCCACATTAAATGATGTGGCAGGCCAATTTAAATGACCTGACAGGCCACATTGAATGACCTGATGGGCCACATTAAATGAGCTGACGGGCCACATTAAATGACCTGACGGGCCACTTTAACTGACCTGACGAGCCATATAAAATTAATTGGTGGGCCACATTAAATTACCTGATGGGCTATATTAAATGACCTCACAGGCCATGTAAAATGATGTGGCAGGCCACATTAAATGAGCTGACGGGCCACGTCAAATGACATTAAATGACCTCACGGGCCATATAAAATGATGTGACAGGCCTCATTAAATGACCTGTTGGGCCATTTAAAATGAAGTTGCAGGCCAAATTAAATGAGCTGACGGGCCATTTTAAATGACCTGATGGGCCACTTTAAATGAGCTGACGGGCCACATTAAATGACCTGACGGGCCACATTAAATGACCTGACGGGCCATGTAAAATTAAGTAGCAGGCCATATTAAGTGAGCTGACAGGCCACGGTTAATGACTTGATGGGCCACATTAAATGATGTGGCAGGCTACTTTAAATGACCTGACGGGCCACATTAAATGACCTGACGGGCCACATTAAATGACCTGACGGGCTACTTTAACTGACCTGACGAGCCATATAAAATTAATTGGTGGGCCAAATTAAATGACCTGACGGGCCACATTAAATGACCTGACGGGCCATAAAATGATGTGGCAGGCCACATTAATTGACCTGACGGGCCAGATTAAATGACCTGATGGGCCACATTAAATGACCTGACCAGCCATATCAAATGACCTGACGGGCCACATCAAATGACCTGACGGGCTATGTAAAATTAAGTAGCAGGCCATATTAAGTGAGCTGACAGGCCACGGTTAATGACTTGATGGGCCACCATAAATGAGGTGGCAGGCTACTTTAAATGACCTGACGGGCCACATTAAATGACCTGACGGGCCACTTTAACTGACCTGACGAGCCATATAAAATTAATTGTTGGGCCAAATTAAATGACCTGACGGGCTATATTAAATGACCTTACAGGCCATGTAAAATGATGTGGCAGGCAACATTAAATGACCTGATGGGCCAAATAAAAATGACTTGATGGGCCATTTAAAATGAAGTTACAGGCCAATTTAAATGAGCTGAGGGGCCACTTTAAATGAGCTGACGGGCCACTTTAAATGAGCTGACGGGCCATCTTTAAATGAGCTGACAGTCCACTTTAAATGACCTGACAGGCCACATAAAATGATGTGACAGGCCACATTAAATGACCCGATGGGCCAAATAAAAATGACTTGATGGGCCATTTAAAATGAAGTTGCAGGCCAATTTAAATGAGCTGACGGGCCACTTTAAATGAGCTGATGGGCCATATTTAAATGAGCTGACAGTCCACTTTAAATGACCTGACAGGCCACTTTATATGACCTGACGGGCCATAAAAATGATGTGTCAGGCCACAATAAATGACCTGACGGGCCACTTTAAATGACCTGACGGGCCACGTTAAATGACCTGACGGGCCACATCAAATGACCTGACGGGCCATAAAATGATGTGACAGGCCACATTAAATGAGCTGATGGGCCAAATAAAAATGACTTGATGGGCCATTTAAACTGAAGTTGCAGGCCAATTTAAATGAGCTGACGGTCCAATTTAAATGAGCTGACGGTCCACTTTAAATGACCTGATGGGCCACTTTAAATGAGCTGACAGGCCACTTTAAATGACCTGAAGGGCCATAAAAATGATGTGGCTGGCCACATTTAATGACCTGACGGGCCACATTAAATGACCTGACGGGCCACATTAAATGACCTGACGGGCCACATTAAATGACCTGACGGGCCACGTTAAATGACCTGACGGGCCACATTAAATGACCTGACGGGCCACATTAAATGACCTGACGGGCCACATCAAATGACCTGACGGGCCATAAAATGATGTGACAGGCCAAATTAAATGACCTGATGGGCCAAATAAAAATGACTTGATGGGCCATTTAAACTGAAGTTGCAGGCCAATTTAAATGAGCTGACGGTCCACTTTAAATGAGCTGACGGTCCACTTTAAATGACCTGACAGGCCACTTTATATGACCTGACGGGCCATAAAAATGATGTGTCAGGCCACATTATATGACCTGACGGGCCACTTTAATGACCTGACGGGCCACATTAAATGATCTGACGGGCCACATTAAATGATCTGACGGGCCACATTAAATGACCTGACGGGCCACAACAAATGACCTGACGGGCCATAAAATGATGTGGCAGGCCACGTTAAATGAGCTGACGGGTCAGCTTAAATGAGCTGACGGGCCCCATCAAATGATTTGCTGGGCCATATAAAATGAAGTGGCAGGCCACATTAATGATCTGGCAGGCTAATTTAAATGAGCTGGCAGGCCAATTTAAATGAGTTGACAGTCCACTTTATATGACCTGACGGGCCATAAAAATGATGTGTCAGGCCACATTAAATGACCTGACGGGCCACGTTAAATGATCTGGTGGACCACATCAAATGACCTGACGGGCCATAAAATGAAGTGGCAGGCCAATTTAAATGAGCTGACAGTCCACTTTAAATGACCTGACAGGCCACTTTATATGACCTGACGGGCCATAAAAATGATGTGTCAGGCCACTTTAAATGACCTGACGGGCCACATTAAATGACCTGACGGGCCACATTAAATGACCTGGTGGACCACATCAAATGACCTGACGGGCCATAAAATGAAGTGGCAGGCCACTTTAACTGAGCTGACGGGTCAGCTTAAATGAGCTGACGGGCCCCATCAAATGACCTGCTGGGCCATATAAAATGAAGTGGCAGGCCACATTAAATGAGCTGGCAGGCCAATTTAAATGATCTGGCAGGCCAATTTAATGAGCTGATGGTCCACGTTAAATGAGCTGAGGGGCCACATCAAATGACCTGACGGGCCATAAAATGAGGTGGCAGGCCACGTTAAATGAGCTGACGGGCCATGTAAAATTAGGTGGTGTGCCACATTAAATGAGGTGGTGTGCCACATTAAATGAGGTGGTGTGCCATATTAAAGGAGGTGGTGTGTACTAAAGCCTGGTGGTGGTTGCTACCACAGATGCGTCTGCCGTCCAAGCCGTACTCCACCCTGCCAATCTACACTCTGAGTCCCAGCACCGCCCTCACAGACAACAGCACCGCCCTCACAGACAACAGCACCGCCCTCACAGACAACATGGCCGCATCTCCGGACTCGTCCAAGCAGCCGTTTGGGTCGGCCCAGAACCGGAGCAGCCTGCGCAGGTGAGTCCCCACATTCTGGTCCTGCTGGTCCTGCTGGCGCTCGCCCTCATGTCCGCACGTGTCCCAGGTTCTCCAGGGCGGCCAAAGAAGAGGACGCCCCTCTGGAGCTGGCGCTGCCCAAGGAGCTGATGGAGGACTGGGTGGTGACGGAGGTCTGTGTGGACTGCAAGAAGTTCATCACGGAGATCATCTCCTCCAGCAGGCGCAGCATCACTGCCACCTCCAAGAGGGCTCGCCTCAACCGCCGCACTCAGTCCTTCTACGTGGCCTCCACCTTCACACCCTCCAACATCACCATCCATGAGGCCTAGACCTTCTCACCATCACCCAGGCCTAGACCTTCTCGCCCAGGCCTAGACCTTCTCACCATCAGCCAGGCTTAGACCTTCTCGCCCAGGCCTAGACCTTCTCGCCATCAGCCAGGCTTAGACCTTCTCAACCAGGCCTAGACCTTCTCGCCATCAGCCAGGCTTAGACCTTCTCACCCAGGCCTAGACCTTCTCAGCATCAACCAGGCCTAGACCTTCTCGCCGAGGCCTAGACCTTCTCAGCATCAGCCAGGCTTAGACCTTCTCACCCAGGTCTAGACCTTCTCACCATCAGCTAGGGTTAGACCTTCTCAACCAGGCCTAGACCTTCTCAGCATCAACCAGGCCTAGACCTTCTCGCCGAGGCCTAGACCTTCTCAGCATCAGCCAGGCTTAGACCTTCTCACCCAGGCCTAGACTTTCTCACCATCAGCTAGGGTTAGACCTTCTCAACCAGGCCTAGACATTCTCAGCATCAGCTAGGGTTAGACCTTCTCAACCAGGCCTAGACCTTCTCAGCATCAACCAGGCCTAGACCTTCTCGCCGAGGCCTAGACCTTCTCAGCATCAGCCAGGCTTAGACCTTCTCACCCAGGTCTAGACCTTCTCACCATCAGCTAGGGTTAGACCTTCTCAACCAGGCCTAGACCTTCTCAGCATCAACCAGGCCTAGACCTTCTCGCCGAGGCCTAGACCTTCTCAGCATCAGCCAGGCTTAGACCTTCTCGCCGAGGCCTAGACCTTCTCACCATCAACAAGACCTAGACCTTTTCGCCTAGACCTTCTCACCATCAACCAGGCCTAGACCTTCTCACCATCAACAAGACCTAGACCTTTTCGCCTAGACCTTCTCACCATCAACCAGGCCTAGACCTTCTCACCATCAACAAGACCTAGACCTTTTCGCCTAGACCTTCTCACCATCAACCAGGCCTAGACCTTCTCACCATCAACAAGGCCTAGACCTTCTCACCATCAACCAGGCCTAGACCTTCTCAACCAGGCCTAGACCTTCTCACCATCATGGAGGCCTAGACCTTCTGGCCATGGACTAGTAGACCTTCTGGAAGAAAACACACCTGCACCTTGAGAATGTAGAAGCATGAGTGGAAGGAAGCCCCGCCCCCATATTGTTCTTGTCCAATACCAGCTCAGCACTCAGGAAGAACAAGTGATTGTCCTTTGTTCCAATGCACTGTAGCTCCGCCCCCTCAGGCCCCTCCCCCTTTTCTTCAACAACTATGCCAAAAATGTTGAGATTTCTCCCCAAATGAAGTTTGTGTGCCAAATGTTTTGTACAGAATGTTTTTATTTGGCTTTGGTTCCTCGGTCCTGATCAAAACCTGTACATGAATCATCTCAGATCAAAGACTTTGTCATCTTTTATGATTGTTGTTGCACTTTGTCATGCATCAAAGACCTTCTTCATGTCTGCTTGTCCATCAAAGACCTTCTTCATGTCTGCTTGTCCATCAAAGACCTTCTTCATGTCCGCTTGTCCATCAAAGACCTTCTTCATGTCTGCTTGTCCATCAAAGACCTTCTTCATGTCTGCTTGTCCATCAAAGACCTTCTTCATGTCCGCTTGTCCATCAAAGACCTTCTTCATGTCTGCTTGTCCATCAAAGACCTTCTTCATGTCCGCTTGTCCATCAAAGACCTTCTTCATGTCTGCTTGTCCATCAAAGACCTTCTTCATGTCTGCTTGTCCATCAAAGACCTTCTTCATGTCCGCTTGTCCATCAAAGACCTTCTGATCAAGGTCTAGCATGCTTTATTCTTGTTGTGGCCAAGAAAGTACAAATAAATCGATTCTTTCTTATGTTTGTTGCTTCATTTTTGAGCCATGGAAGTTGACCTTGCAGGCACTCTGGTGACCTCTGGCGGCGGAGGAAATGTACTGCACTTGACTTTGTCTTCTCAACAGTTTATGAATCATTGAGCCAAACATGTTTGATTGACAGGTGTCATCAACACTTTGACCAGTTGATCAGACAATTGGACACATAAATAAACATATTGCACAATAAGACTTATTCCATGTTTAATGTTTTCTTTCAAGTCTTTAAATTTAATAAAAAAAGTTGAGTGAAGGGGGCGTGATCCTCGATGCCACGCCCCCTCATACATATGCAAAGTCAACACGTGACTGCAGGCGGTGGCCAATCAGACTGAGTAGGAGGAGCTTGGAGGACGAAAGCGAGACACGATGAGTCCACGCATGCGCCAAGACTACGTCACTTCCTGGACCTGTGATTTTTTTTTTTTTTCTTTCTGCTGTGTGATATTTGAATGTTTTGTATGAAAATATCTTGGCTGGGAGTGAAAGAACATAAAGATTAAAAAAAAAAAAATCAGTACGTATTATCGCCACTTTTTCAATCTTTCACTCTTGTCATTCCAATCACGGACACACGGGGGCGCCACTCACTCTTTTCTTTTTAACAATTGCTCACAATTTTGCTCAGTTTTTTTTCCCCCAACGTCATTGTCAGCATATTTTGATTTAAAAAAAATGGAGTTCACAAAAATTGAAACGCATAAATTCATCAATTCAGTGTAAAGAAAAAAACACGGAATAAAGACGCACATTAACCTCCATAGAGTTGTTGACATCAAATAGGACTACGAGATAGAAATAATCATTTCATAACCTTTTTGACAGCAGATTCTTAAAAAAATGTTTTCAATCAAAAAAACAAACTCATTGTTAGCTGGTCCCGTGCGCTTCATTGACCGGAAATGACGTATGTCGCTGACAATGCTAATGTGAGCTGGTCCCGTGCGCTTCATTGACCGGAAGTGACGTAGGTTGAAAACAATGCTAATGTTCGCTCGTCCCGTGCGGCTGTTATGTACTTATTTTGATTATTATTTTGTCAACTGTTTGTAAATGTTGCGATTTATAAATAAAGGTTTGTAAAATTCAAAACATAAATTAAAAAAAACAAAGCTGGTCCCGTGCGCTTCATTGACCGGAAGTGACGTGAGTTGCAAACAATGCTAATGTTCGCTGGTCCCGTGCGGCTGTTTTTTTTACTTATTTTGATTATTATTTCTCAACTGTTTGTAAATGTTGCAATTTATAAATAAAGGTTTGTAAAATTCAAAACATAAATTCAAAAAAAAAAAAAAAAGGTCCCGTGCGCTTCATTGACCGGAAGTGACGTGTGTCGCTAAAAAGCTAATGTTAGCTGGTGCCGTGCGGCTGTTTTTTTTACTTATTTTGATTATTATTTCTCAACTGTTTGTAAATGTTGCGATTTATAAATAAAGGTTTGTAAAATTCAAAACATAAATAAAAAAAAATTTAAAAAAGGTCCCGTGCGCTTCATTGACCGGAAGTGACGTGTCTCGCTAAAAAGCTAATGTTAGCTGGTGCCGTACGGCTGTTTTTTTTTTACTTATTTTGATTATTATTTCTCAACTGTTTGTAAATGTTGCGATTTATAAATAAAGGTTTATAAAATTCCACAAAAAAAAAGAAAAAAAAAGCTGGTCTTGTGCGTTTCATTGAACGGAAGTGACGTATGTCGCTGACAATGCTAATGTTAGCTGGTCTCGTGCTCTTTATTGACCGGAAGTGACGTATCTCGCCACTCGCGTGACGAACGCCTGGTTCGAAATCCAACCCGGAAATGGACGTCCATTGCCAGGAGAAGCAGGATTTGTAAATAACAGGCGGACTTTGTGGTCTCCTCCAGTCTTGCTCGCTCATCGAGTGGCGGCGAAAAGGAGGAGGAAGAAGAAGAAGAGGAAGAAGAGGAAGAGGAAGAGAGTCGTCACCGTCTCACTGTGCTCGTGTAGCAGCTAGCTAAGGAGCTAGCTAGCGATGAACACGGACGTGGAATTCCACATCAGGCAGAATTATCCGTGGAGCAAACTTCCCGCCAACGTCAAGCAGGTAGTGTGGAAGTCCACACGGCGGACAGAGTGAGGGTGAAGCCGCCAATGTCACCCCCAACCTCTGCACTGACAGCACGGCTGTCACACACGCGGCTTTTATTTTGAAATCTGCATTGTTGTCACTAACGTAGTTGTTGTCTTCCGGCCAGAAATAACATCAAACAGTTCAGTTTAGTACAGTACAGACCAGCTTTGTTTGTGTTGTTTACATCCAGGGTCTTGGACTAGCGTTTTTTGCACTGTCTTCAAAAACAGCAGTGTTGTTTACATCCAGGGTCTTTGACTAGCATTTTTTGCATTATGTCATCAAAAACAGCAGTGTTGTTTACATCCAGGGTCTTTGACTAGCATTTTTTGCACTATGTCTTCAAAAACAGCAGTGTTGTTTACATCCAGGGTCTTGGACTAGCGTTTTTTACCCTATGTCATCAAAAACAGCAGTGTTTATTACATCAAGGGTCTTTGACTAGCATTTTTTGAATTATGTCTTCAAAAACAGCAGAGCATTGTTTACATCGAGGGTCTTTGACTAGCATTTTTTGCATTATGTCTTCAAAAACAGCAGTGTTGTTTACATCAAGGGTCTTTGAGTAGCATTGTTTCACTATGTGTTCAAAAACAGCAGTGTTGTTTACAACAAGGCTCTTTGACTAGTGTTTTTACCCCTATGTCATCAAAAACAGCAGTGTTGTTTACATCCAGGGTCTTTGACTAGCGTTTTTTGCACTATGTCTTCAAAAACAACACATCCAGGGTCTTTGACTAGCATTTTTTGCATTATGTCATCAAAAACAGCAGTGTTGTTTACATCGAGGGTCTTTGACTAGCGTTTTCCCCTATGTCATCAAAAACAGCAGTGTTGTTTAGATCAAGGGTCTTTGACTAGCATTTTTTGCATTATGTCATCAAAAACAGCAGTGTTGTTTACATCGAGGGTCTTTGACGAGCGTTTTTCCCCTATGTCATCAAAAACAGCAGTGTTGTTTACATCAAGGGTCTTTGACTAGCATTTTTTGAATTATGTTTTCAAAAACAGCAGAGCATTGTTACATTGGGGATCTTGGACTAGTGTTTTTGCACTATGTCTTCAAAAACAGCAGAGTATTGTTTGCATCCAGGGTCTTTGACTAGCGTTTTTTCCCCTATGTCATCAAAAACAGCAGTGTTGTTTACATCAAGGGTCTTTGACTAGCATCTTTTGCATTATGTCATCAAAAACAGCAGTGTTGTTTACATCAAGGGTCTTTGACTAGCGTTTTCCCCTATGTCATCAAAAACAGCAGTGTTGTTTACATCCAGGGTCTTTGACTAGCGTTTTTTTCCCCTATGTCATCAAAAACAGCAGTGTTGTTTACATCGAGGGTCTTTGACTAGCGTTTTTCCCCTATGTCATCAAAAACAGCAGTGTTGTTTACATCCAGGGTCTTTGACTAGCGTTTTTCCCCTATGTCATCAAAAACAGCAGTGTTGTTTACATCAAGGGTCTTTGACTAGCATTTTTTGAATTATGTCTTCAAAAACAGCAGAGCATTGTTTACATTGGGGATCTTGGACTGGTGTTTTTGCACTACGTCTTCAACAACAGCAGAGTATTGTTTGCATCGAGGGCCTTTGACTAGCATTTTTTTGCATTATGTCTTCAAAAACAGCGGTGTTGTTTACATCAAGGGTCTTTGAGTAGCGTTGTTTCACTATGTGTTCAAAAACAGCAGTGTTGTTTACAGCAAGGCTCTTTGACTAGTGTTTTTACCCCTATGTCATAAAAAAAACAGCAGTGTTGTTTACATCGTGGGTCTTTGACTAGCGTTTTTGCACTATGTCTTCAAAAACAGCAGAGCATTGTTTACATGGGAGATCTTGGACTAGCGTTATTGCATTATGTCTTTAAAAACAGCACAATATTGTTTACATTGAGGGTCTTTGATTAGCCCTTTTGCATTAAAGTCTTCAAAAACAGCAAAGTGTTGTGTACATTGAGGATCTTTGACATAGCGTTTTTTTGCACTATGTCTTTAAAAACCACAGAGTGTTGTTACACCAAGGATCTTGGACTAGCGTTTTTTTCATGATGTCTTTAAAAACCGCTGTTTATAGACAGACATTGTGAAAGTGTTCTTGTCCTGTCTAGTCCCAGAGGAACTTGGTGGTTGACATGTTGTCCTTGGCTCTTGTCCACAGTGTTTGGGGAACTCTCAGCGCGAGTATGAGAAACATGTCCTGCTCTACAGCATCCGCCACCAGCTGCGCTTCCGCAATAACTTAGGTGAGACCTCCGCCAGGTTCCGTTTTGTCAGCGCTGACGCTGTGGTGTGGTGTGGTGTGGTGTGGTGTGGTGTGGTGTGGCCTCTCCCCCGCAGTGCGCCACGTGAAGAAGGACGAGCGCAAGTACTATGAGGAGCTGCTGAAGTACAGCCGGGACCACCTGATGCTCTACCCCTACCACCTGTCTGACATCATGGTCAAAGGGCTGCGAGTCACGCCCTTCTCCTACTACATCGGCATCATGGAGGTGGGTGACATGCTCGCTTTCTTCCACCTAAACAATAAATAGCTGTGTAAATAACCAATCAGGTAAGTGATGCTACTAGTGTTGTGTCGATACCAATACTTTGGTACCGCTACCAAAATGTACTTTTCTAAACAAATAATGTCATTATTGTTCCACGTAAACAACAAATATTAGCCATTAAAGATATAAACAGGTGTGTAAATAACCAAGGTGTTCAGTGATGCTACTAATGTGTGTGTCAATACTAGGGCTGCAGCTAACGATTATTTTTCTATCGATTAATCTATAGATTATTTTTTTCGATTAATCGGTTAATCTATAGATTATTTTTTTTTCGATTAATCTATAGATTATTTTTCCTTTTACCGATTATTTTTTTTTATTTAAAATGAAGAGGAAAAAATAAATGTAGGCCGGTTTTTTTCAAAAGGCATGGCTTTTATTTACAAAAAAAAAAGGTATGGCCACTCAGTCAACATTGACAACAACATGACAAAATATTCTGTAACAATGTAAACATTTAAAACTTTTAACATTCAACAAAATTAAAAGTAGCTTATTTGCTTTTTAATGTGCAAATATAAAAGTAAACATCCAGTGCAAATCTTAATATTCTGGAATAGTATAAGCATTTCAAAAGTAAAAGTATTGCTTATTTTGCTTTAAAATCCATCCATCCATCCATCCATCTTCTTCCGCTTATCCGAGGTCGGGTCGCGGGGGCAGCAGCCTAAGCAGGGAAGCCCAGACTTCCCTCTCCCCAGCCACTTCGTCCAGCTCCTCCCGGGGGATCCCGAGGCGTTCCCAGGCCAGCCGGGAGACATAGTCTTCCCAACGTGTCCTGGGTCTTCCTCGTGGCCTCCTACCGGTCGGACATGCCCTAAACACCTCCTTAGGGAGGCGCTCGGGTGGCATCCTGACCAGATGCCCGAACCACCTCATCTGGCTCCTCTCGATGCGGAGGAGCAGCGGCTTTACTTTGAGCTCCTCCCGGATGACAGAGCTTCTCACCCTATCTCTAAGGGAGAGCCCCGCCACCCGGCGGAGGAAACTCATTTGGGCCGCTTGTACCCGTGATCTTGTCCTTTCGGTCATAACCCAAAGCTCATGACCATAGGTGAGGATGGGAACGTAGATCGACCGGTAAATTGAGAGCTTTGCCTTCCGGCTCAGCTCCTTCTTCACCACAACGGATCGATACAGCGTCCGCATTACTGAAGACGCCGCACCGATCCGCCTGTCGATCTCACGATCCACTCTTCCCTCACTCGTGAACAAGACTCCGAGGTACTTGAACTCCTCCACTTGGGGCAAGATCTCCTCCCCAACCCGGAGATGGCACTCCACCCTTTTCCGGGCGAGAACCATGGACTCGGACTTGGAGGTGCTGATTCTCATCCCAGTCGCTTCACACTCAGCTGCGAACCGATCCAGTGAGAGCTGAAGATCCTGGCCAGATGAAGCCATCAGGACCAAATCATCTGCAAAAAGCAGAGACCTAATCCTGCAGCCACCAAACCAGATCCCCTCAACGCCTTGACTGCGCCTAGAAATTCTGTCCATAAAAGTTATGAACAGAATCGGTGACAAAGGGCAGCCTTGGCGGAGTCCAACCCTCACCGGAAACGTGTCCGACTTACTGCCGGCAATGCGAACCAAGCTCTGACACTGATCATACAGGGAGCGGACCGCCACAATCAGACAGTCCGAAACCCCATACTCTCTGAGCACTCCCCACAGGACTTCCCGAGGGACACGGTCGAATGCCTTCTCCAAGTCCACAAAGCACATGTAGACTGGTTGGGCAAACTCCCATGCACCCTCAAGGACCCTGCCGAGAGTATAGAGCTGGTCCACAGTTCCACGACCAGGACGAAAACCACACTGTTCCTCCTGAATCCGAGGTTCGACTATCCGGCGTAGCCTCCTCTCCAGTACACCTGAATAGACCTTACCGGGAAGGCTGAGGAGTGTGATCCCACGATAGTTAGAACACACCCTCCGGTTCCCCTTCTTAAAGAGAGGAACCACCACCCCGGTCTGCCAATCCAGAGGTACTGCCCCCGATGTCCACGCGATGCTGCAGAGTCTTGTCAACCAAGACAGCCCTACAGCATCCAGAGCCTTAAGGAACTCCGGGCGGATCTCATCCACCCCCGGGGCCTTGCCACCGAGGAGCTTTTTAACTACCTCAGCAACCTCAGCCCCAGAAATAGGAGAGCCCACCACAGATTCCTCAGGCACTGCTTCCTCATAGGAAGACGTGTTGGTGGGATTGAGGAGGTCTTCGAAGTATTCCCTCCACCGATCCACAACTTCCGCAGTCGAGGTCAGCAGAACACCATCCGCACCATACACGGTGTTGGTAGAGCACTGCTTCCCCTTCCTGAGGCGGTGGATGGTGGTCCAGAATCGCTTCGAAGCCGTCCGGAAGTCGTTTTCCATGGCTTCCCCGAACTCCTCCCATGTCCGAGTTTTTGCCTCCGCGACCGCTGAAGCCGCACACCGCTTGGCCTGTCGGTACCTGTCCGCTGCCTCAGGAGTCCCATGAGCCAAAAGAACCCGATAGGACTCCTTCTTCAGCTTGACGGCATCCCTCACCGCCGGTGTCCACCAACGGGTTCTAGGATTACCGCCACGACAGGCACCAACTACCTTGCGGCCACAGCTCCAATCAGCCGCCTCGACAATAGAGGTGCGGAACATGGTCCACTCGGACTCAATGTCCAGCACCTCCCTCGTGACATGTTCAAAGTTCTTCCGGAGGTGGGAATTGAAACTCTCTCTGACAGGAGACTCTGCCAGACGTTCCCAGCAAACCCTCACAATGCGTTTGGGCCTGCCAGGTCTGTCCGGCATCCTCCCCCACCATCGCAGCCAACTCACCACCAGGTGGTGATCGGTAGAAAGCTCCGCCCCTCTCTTCACCCGAGTGTCCAAAACATGAGGCCGCAAATCCGATGACACAACTACAAAGTCGATCATAGAACTGCGGCCTAGGGTGTCCTGGTGCCAAGTGCACATATGGACACCCTTATGCTTGAACATGGTGTTCGTTATGGACAATCCGTGACGGGCACAAAAGTCCAATAACAAAACACCACTTGGGTTCAGATCCGGGCGGCCATTCTTCCCAATCACGCCTCTCCAGGTTTCACTGTCGTTGCCAATATGAGCGTTGAAGTCCCCCAGTAGAACGAGGGAATCACCCGGGGGAGCACTCTCAAGTACTCCCTCGAGTGAATCCAAAAAGGGTGGGTACTCTGAGCTGCTGTTTGGCGCGTAAGCGCAAACAACAGTCAGGACCCGTCCCCCCACCCGAAGGCGGAGGGAAGCTACCCTCTCGTCCACCGGGTTGAACTCCAACATGCAGGCTCTGAGCCGGGGGGCAACAAGAATTGCCACCCCAGCCCGTCGCCTCTCACTGCTGGCAACGCCAGAGTGGAAGAGAGTCCAGCCCCTCTCGAGAGAACTGGTTCCAGAGCCCTTGCTGTGCGTCGAGGTGAGTCCGACTATATCCAACCGGAACTTCTCTACCTCGCGCACTAGCTCAGGCTCCTTCCCCCCCAGCGAGGTGACGTTCCACGTCCCAAGAGCTAGCTTCTGTAGCCGAGGATCGGACCGCCAAGTGCCCTGCCTTCGGCTACCGCCCAGCTCACATTGCACCCGACCTCTATGGCCCCTGCTATGGGTGGTGAGCCCATTGGAGGGGGGACCCACGTTGCCTCTTCGGGCTGTGCCCGGCCGGGCCCCATGGGGACAGGCCCGGCCACCAGGCGCTCGCCATCGTGCCCCAACTCCGGGCCTGGCTCTGGAGGGGGGCCCCGGTGACCCGCGTCCGGGCGAGGGAAATCTGAGTCTCGGTTCTTGCATTTCCATAGAAGTCTTCGAGCTGCTCTTTGTCTGATCCCTCACCTAGGACCTGTTTGTCTTGGGAGACCTTACCAGGGGGCATGGAAGCCCCCGGACAACATAGCTCCTAGGATCATTGGGACACGCAAACTCCTCTACCACGTTAAGGTGGCAGCTCAGAGAGGAGTTGCTTTAAAATGTGCAAAAATAAAGATAAACATCCAATACAAAAAAGTGCAAAACGGAAATATTCTGTAACAAGTGTAAACATTTCAACAAAAGTAAAAGTATTGCTTATTTGCTAAAATGTGCAAAAATAAAGCTAAACATCCAATACAAAAAAGTGTACAGTGTAAACATTTCAACAAAAGTAAAAGTATTGCTTATTTTGCTTAATAACACAACAATGATAGTATGATTAAAGTGAAAGTTAATTGTTGGTTTGTACATAGTATATGTAACTGTTAATGTTGTAAAAGGTATTTGCACAACTAATTAACGTTAGCGTTTGTGACACGTCTTGTGCCGTGGGGTTCTTTCAGGACCGACAGACTGAACGCCAGACGGCTTTGCCAGGTTTACAATCTTTTAATTTTACACAAAGTCTTTTCTCTTCCAACTCTTTTCTCTCCTCGCTTTTCGGCTCCTCTTCCTCGCTCGCTCGGATCGCGCACCTGGGCACGATTGCAGCGTCGCTCCCGGCGCGCCCCGCCTCGCAGCTCGCTCGCCGCCGCCGCCTCTCCACAGCGTTAAAGAGGAGCGCGTCTTTGTAAACACTGAACAGGCACGCCAAACGCACCTCTCAGAGCGAAACGGTGCTTTAGTTTATGAATTTACAACGCAGATACAAATGACACATTCATGTTTTTGTGTAATAATGACAACGTATACGCACGCGGACGATTTACTTGGTGATGGCAAGAACGCTGTCGGTTTTCTTTTCAAATGTTCGTTCATAGCCGTTGTGCTGCTATGATAGGCCATTTCCGCTCGACACAGTGTGCATACAACAACGTTATTAGGCCGTTTATTGAAATACTCCCACACTTTTGACGACTTTTGGCGTGCTTTTTTCCCCTCGCTCGCACCGTCTGCTTTGCGCTCCGCCATGACAGTAGTGTGACGTAAATATGCGACGCGCCGACGCACAAAAACGGCGTCGACGTATTTACGTAACCGATGACGTCGACTACGTCGACGCGTCGTTTCAGCCTTAGTCAATGCCAATACTTTGGTACCACGACCAAAATGTATTTCAATATCTTTCGAAATAAATAATGTCATTATTGTTCCACGTAAACAACAAATATTAGCCATTAAAAATGTAAACAGGTGTGTAAATAACCAAGGTGTTCAGTGATGCTACTAGTTTTGTGTCGATACCAACACTTTAGTACCGCTACCAAAATGTATTTCAATACTTTTCTAAATAAATAATGTCGTTATTGTTCCACGTAAACAACAAATATTAGCCATTAAAAATGTAAACAGGTGTGTAAATAACCAAGGTGTTCAGTGATGCTACTAGTTTTGTGTCGATACCAACACTTTAGTACCGCTACCAAAATGTATTTCAATACTTTTCTAAATAAATAATGTCATTATTGTTCCATGTAAACAACAAATATTAGCCATTAAACATGTAAACAGGTGTGTAAATAACCAAGGTGTTCAGTGATGCTACTAGTGTGTGTGTCAATACCAACACTTTGGTACCACGACCAAAATGTATTTCAATATCTTTCGAAATAAATAATGTCATTATTGTTCCACGTAAACAACAAATATTAGCCATTAAAGATGTAAACAGGTGTGTAAATAACCAGGGTGTTCAGTGATGCTACTAGTGTTGTGTCGATACCAACACTTTGGTACCACGACCAAAATGTATTTCAATACTTTTCTAAATAAATAATGTCATTATTGTTCCATTTAAACAACAAATATTAGCCATTAAACATGTAAACAGGTGTGTAAATAACCAGGGTGTTCAGTGATGCTACTAGTGTGTGTGTCGATACCAACACTTTGGTACCGCGACCAAAATGTATTTCAATACTTTTCGAAATAAATAATGTCATTATTGTTCCATTTAAACAACAAATATTAGGCATTAAAGATGTAAACAGGTGCGTAAATAACCAAGGTGTTCAGTGATGCTAGTAGTGTTGTGTCGATACCAACACTTTGGTACCGCGACCAAAATGTATTTCAATACTTTTCGAAATAAATACTGTCATTATTGTTCCATGTAAACAACAAATATTAGCCATTAAAGATGTAAACAGGTGCGTAAATAACCAGGGTGTTCAGTGATGCTACTAGTGTGTGTGTCAATACCAATACTTTGGTACCGCTACCAAAATGTATTTCAATACTTTTCTAAATAAATAATGTCATTATTGTTCCATGTAAACAACAAATATTAGCCATTAAAAATGTAAACAGGTGTGTAAATAACCAGGGTGTTCAGTGATGCTACTAGTGTGTGTGTGTCAATACCAATACTTTGGTACCGCTACCAAAACGTACTTTTCTAAACAAATCATGTCATTATTGTTCCACGTAAACAACAAATATTAGCCATTAAAAATGTAAACAGGTGCGTAAATAACCAAGGTGTTCAGTGATGCTACTAGTGTGTGTGTCAATACCAACACTTTGGTACCACGACCAAAATGTATTTCAATATCTTTCGAAATAAATAATGTCATTATTGTTCCACGTAAACAACAATTATTAGCCATTAAAAATGTAAACAGGTGCGTAAATAACCAAGGTGTTCAGTGATGCTAGTAGTGTTGTGTCAATACCAACACTTTGGTACCGCTACCAAAATGTTTTTCAATACTTTTTAAATAAAATAATGTCATTATTGTTCCATGTAAACAACAAATATTAGCCATTAAAGATGTAAACAGGTGTGTAAATAACCAGGGTGTTCAGTGATGCTACTAGTGTGTGTGTCAATACCAATACTTTGGTACCACTACCAAAATGTACTTTTCTAAACAAATCATGTCATTATTGTTCCACGTAAACAACAAATATTAGCCATTAAAAATGTAAACAGGTGCGTAAATAACCAAGGTGTTCAGTGATGCTACTAGTTTTGTGTCGATACCATACTTTAGTACCGCTACCAAAATGTATTTCAATACTTTTCTAAATAAATAATGTCATTACTGTTCCACATAAACAACAAATATTAGCCATTAAAGATGTGCGTAAAAAACCAATCAGGTCAGGGTGTGAGGGGTGATGCTACTAGGGTTGTGTTGATACCAAAACTTTGGTACCGCTACCAAGATGTACTTTTCTAAACAAATAACATGTAGATAATAAACATATAGATAATAAACATGTAGTTAATAAACATACATATAATAAACATATAGATAATAAACATCTATATATATATAATAAACATATGGATAATAAACATATCGATAATAAACATGTAGGTAATAAACATGTAGATAGAAAACATATAGATAATAAACAAATCCATAACAAACATGTAAATAATAAACATATAAATAATAAACATACAGATAATATACATATAAATAATAAACATATAAATAATAAACATGTAGATAAAAAAAAAATAATAATAAACATATCCATAATAAACATACAGATAATAAACATGTAGAGAATAAACACATTGATAATAAACATATAGATAATACACATATCCATTATAAAAAAAATATCCATAATAAACATATAGATGATAAATAATAAATCTATATGATAGTACTGAATATGATTTAGTATGGCGGTACTACACTAATACCGGTATACCGTACAACCCTAATAGCTACCAATATAAATTCCATATATAATATACATTCTTTGAATAGTGACAATAAAGGTGTTCTATTGTATTGTACAAGTCTTATATTGTGATGCAGTTGTCAGCCATGTTGGCTGCAATAAGTAATAATAATAATAATAATATATTTTATTTGTAAAAGGACTTTTTTCAAAGTGCTACAGTGCATTAAAAAAACAAAACAACAACGCTAGAACCACAAATAGCTGCCCCCAACAAGTAAAATAGATAGTAAAAAAAAAAGAATAAAAACTAGAACAGCCTAATAGCTAGAACTAGCACACATATATCTAAAAAAAAAAAAGGCTTTTTTTTAAAAAGAAGGGTTTTTAAGCCTTTTTTAAAAGCATCCACAGTCTGTGGTGCCCTCAGGTGGTCAGGGAGAGCGTTCCACAGACTGCAGAAAGCCCGGTCTCCCATAGTTCTGAGCTTTGTCCTCGGAGGTTGGAGGAGGTTAGCCTGTCTGGAGTGGAGGATTTGGGGGTGAGCAGTTGTTTGAGGTAGAGGGGGGCGTGTCCATGGAGACTTTGTATGCAATCCTGAGTGCAACAGGAAGCCAGTGAAGGGATTTGAGAAGTGAGAAATAACATGATGATGTTATTGACACACACAACATGAAATGAATAAGTACATGATGTATTGATTGTTGCTATTGGACTCATGCAGGGCAATATTCAATAAGTGTTTGCATAACCTCCTGTCTGCGCCTGCAGGACATCATGAACAGTGAGAAGAGTTACGACTCCTTGCCCAACTTCACTGCTGCTGACTGTGAGTTCATCTCCCACTCTGTGCTCTTGTCTATTTGACTCTACTCATCATCTGACTTATCTATTTGACTTTATAAAAAGTTTCTCGTGCGTACGAGATACATGTCTAAAAATAAATAAATACATTTAAAAAAATTATAATTTTTTTTTTTATAACTTTATAAAAAGTTTCCCGTGCGTACGAGATACATGTCTAAAAATAAATAAATAAATAAATTTAAAAAAATTATAATTTTTTTTTATAACTTCATAAAAAGTTTCTTGTGCGCATGAGATACATGTCTAAACATTTTTTTTTTAAATTAAACATTTATTTATTTATTTATTTTTTTAGACATGTATCTTGTGCGCACGAGATAGTTTCTCGTGCGCAAGAGATACATGTTTAAAAAAAATTAATTATAAAAAAATACAATTCCAATTTTTTTTAGACATGTATCTCGTGCGCACAAGAAACTTTTTAAAAAGTTATAAAAAAATATATATAATTTTTTTAAATTTATTTATTTATTTTTAGACATGTATCTCGTACGCACGAGAAACTTTTTATAAAGTTATAAAAAAAAAAAAATTGTATTTTTATGTTTTTTTGGGGGTTTTTTTTAGACACGAGATACATGTCTAAAAAATGTTTTTTTAAATTTATCATTTATTTATTTCTTTCTTTTTTTAGACAAGTATCTTGTGTGCACGAGATACATGTTTAAAAAAAATTAATTATAAAAAAATACAATTCCAATTTTTTTTAGACATGTATCTCGTGCGCACGAGATACATGTCTAAAAAATTTTTTTTTAAATTAATCATTTATTTATTTATTTATTTTTTTAGACATGTATCTTGTGCGCACGAGATAGTTTCTCGTGCGCACAAGATACATGTTTAAAAGAAATTAATTATAAAAAAATACAATTCCAATTTTTTTTAGACATGTATCTCGTGCGCACAAGAAACTTTTTATAAAGTTATAAAAAAATATATATAATTTTTTTAAATTAATTTATTTATTTTTAGACATGTATCTCGTACGCACGAGAAACTTTTTATAAAGTTATAAAAAAAATTATACTTTTTTTATTTTATTTATTTATTTATTTTTAGACATGTATCTCGTACGCACGAGAAACTTTTTATAAAGTTATAAAAAATAAAAAAAATTGTATTTTTATAATGGTGTTTTTTTTTTTCAAGACATGTATCTCGTGCGCACGAGAAACTTTTTATAAAGTTATAAAAAAAAATTATAATTTTTTTATTTTGTTTATTTATTATTAGACATGTATCGGGTACGCACAAGAAACTTTTTATAAAGTTATAAAAATAAAAAAAAAGTAATTTATTTATTTATTTATTTTTAGACATGTATCTCGTACGCACGAGAAACTTTTTATAAAGTTATAAAAAAAATATATAATTTATTTATTTTTATTTATTTTTAGACATGTATCTCGTACGCACAAGAAACTTTTTATAAAGTTATAAAAAAAATTTTTTATTTTTTTTTTAAATTAATTTATTTATTTTTAGGCATGTATCTCGTACGCACGAGAAACTTTTTATAAAGTTATAAAAAAAAAAAAAAATTTGTATTTTTATGTTTTTTTTAGTTTTTTTTAGACATGTATCTCATGCGCACGAGATACATGTCTAAAAAATTTTTTTTTTAATTTATCATTTATTTATTTTTATTTTTTTTTAGACATGTATCTTGTGCGCACGAGATAGTTTCTCGTGCGCACGAGATACATGTTTTAAAAAAATTAATTATAAAAAAATACAATTCCAATTTTTTTTAGACATGTATCTCGTGCGCACAAGAAACTTTTTATAAAGTTATAAAAAAATATATATATTTTTTAAATTTATTTATTTATTTATTTTTAGACATGTATCTCGTGCGCACGAGATAGTTTCTCGTGCGCACGAGATACATGTCTAAAAAAATTTTTTTTAAATTAATCATTTATTTATTTATTTTTTAGACATGTATCTTGTGCGCACGAGATAGTTTCTCGTGCGCACGAGATACATGTTTAAAAAAAATTTATTATAAAAAAATACAATTCCAATTTTTTTTAGACATGTATCTCGTGCGCACAAGAAACTTTTTATAAAGTTATAAAAATACATTTTTTTTTTTTTTTTTAATTTATTTATTATTTATTTTTAGACATGTATGTCGTACGCACGAGAAACTTTTTATAAAGTTATAAAAAAAAATATTATTTTTTATTTTTTTATTTTTAGACATGTATCTCGTACGCACGAGAAACTTTTTATAAAGTTATAAAAAATAAAAAAAATTGTATTTTTATGGTTTTTTTGGGGTTTTTTAGACATGTATCTCGTGCGCACGAGATACATGTCTAAAAAAATTAATTATAAAAAAATACAATTCCAATTTTTTTTAGACATGTATCTCGTGCTCACAAGAAACTTTTTATAAAGTTATAAAAAAAAATTATAATTTTTTTAAATGTATTTATTTATTTTTAGACATGTATCTCGTACGCACGAGAAACTTTTTATAAAGTTATAAAAAAAATTACAATTTTTTATTTTTTTATTTATGAATTTTTAGACATGTATCTCGTACGCACGAGAAACTTTTTATAAAGTTATAAAAAAATATATATAATTTTTTTAAATGTATTTATTTATTTTTAGACATGTATGTCGTACGCACGAGAAACTTTTTATAAAGTTATAAAAAAAATTATAATTTTTTATTTATTTATTTATTTATTTTTAGACATGTACCTCGTACGCACGAGAAACTTTTTATAAAGTTATAAAAAAAAAAAATTTGTATTTTTATGATGTTTTTTTGTTTTTGTTTTTTTAGACATGTATCTTGTGCGCACAAGATAGGTTCTCGTGCGCAGGAGATACACGTCTAAAAAAAATTAATTATAAAAAATACAATTCCAATTTTTTTTAGACATGTATCTCGTGCGCACAAGAAACTTTTTGTAAAGGTATAAAAACAAATAATAATTTTTTCTTTTAATTTATTTATTATTTATTTTTAGACATGTATCTCGTACGCACGAGAAACTTTTTATAAAGTTATAAAAAAAATTACAATTTTTTATTTTTTTATTTATTTATTTTTAGACATGTATCTCGTACGCACGAGAAACTTTTTATAAAGTTATAAAAAAACAAAAAAAAAATTTATTTTTATAATGTTTTTTTGTTTTTGTTTTTTAGACATGTTTCTCGTGCGCACGAGATACATGTCTAAAAAAATTAATTATAAAAAAATACAATTCCAATTTTTTTTAGACATGTATCTCGTGCTCACAAGAAACTTTTTATAAAGTTATAAAAAAAAAAAAAAAATTTTTTAAATGTATTTATTTATTTATTTTTAGACATGTATCTCGTACGCACAAGAAACTTTTTATAAAGTTATAAAAAAAATATATAATTTTTTTAAATGTATTTATTTATTTTTAGACATGTATCTCGTACGCACGAGAAACTTTTTATAAAGTTATAAAAAAAATTAAAAATTTTTTATTTATTTATTTTTAGACATGTATCTCGTACGCACGAGAAACTTTTTATAAAGTTATAAAAAAAATTAAAATTTTTTATTTATTTATTTATTTATTTTTAGACATGTATCTCGTACGCACGAGAAACTTTTTATAAAGTTATAAAAAAAATTACAATTTTTTATTTTTTTATTTATTTTTAGACATGTATCTCGTACGCACGAGAAACTTTTTATAAAGTTATAAGAACATTTTTTTTTTTTTTTTTTATAATGTTTTTTTGTTTTTGTTTTTTTAGACATGTTTCTCGTGCGCACGAGATACATGTCTAAAAAAATTAATTATAAAAAAATACAATTCCAATTTTTTTTAGACATGTATCTCGTGCTCACAAGAAACTTTTTATAAAGTTATAAAAAAAAAATTTAAAAAATTTAAATTTATTTATTTATTTATTTTTAGACATGTATCTCGTACGCACGGGAAACTTTTTATAAAGTTATAAAAAAAATTATAATTTTTTATTTATTTATTTTTAGACATGTATCTCGTACGCACGAGAAACTTTTTATAAAGTTATAAAAAAAATTACAATTTTTTATTTTTTTATTTTTTTATTTTTAGACATGTATCTCGTACGCACAAGAAACTTTTTATAAAGTTATAAAAAAAAAAAAAAAAAATTGTATTTTTATAATGTTTTTTTGTTTTTGTTTTTTTAGACATGTTTCTCGTGCGCACGAGATACATGTCTAAAAAAATTAATTATAAAAAATTACAATTCCAATTTTTTTTAGACATGTATCTCGTGCTCACAAGAAACTTTTTATAAAGTTATAAAAAAAAAATAAAAAAAATTTAAATTTATTTATTTTTAGACATGTATCTCGTACGCACGGGAAACTTTTTATAAAGTTATAAAAAAAAATTATAATTTTTTTAAATGTATTTATTTATTTTTAGACATGTATCTCGTACGCACGAGAAACTTTTTATAAAGTTATAAAAAAAAATTATAATTTTTTATTTATTTATTTATTTATTTTTAGACATGTACCTCGTACGCACGGGAAACTTTTTATAAAGTTATAAAAATAAAAATAAATTTATTTTTATGATGTTTTTTTTTTTTTTTTTTTTTTTAGACATGTATCTTGTGCGCACGAGATACATGTCTAAAAAAATTAATTATAAAAAAATACAATTCCAATTTTTTTTAGACATGTATCTCGTGCGCACAAGAAACTTTTTGTAAAGGTATAAAAAAAAAAAAAAAAAATTTCTTTTAATTTATTTATTATTTATTTTTAGACATGTATCTCGTACGCACGATAAACTTTTTATAAAGTTATAAAAAAAATTACAATTTTTTATTTATTTATTTATTTATTTTTAGACATGTATCTCGTACGCACGAGAAACTTTTTATAAAGTTATAAAAAAAAAAAAATTGTATTTTTATGTTTTTTTGTTTTTGTTTTTTTAGACATGTTTCTCGTGCGCACGAGATACATGTCTAAAAAAATTAATTATAAAAAAATACAATTCCAATTTTTTTTAGACATGTATCTCGTGCTCACAATAAACTTTTTATAAAGTTATAAAAAAAAAAAAAAAAATGTTTAATTTATTTATTTATTTATTTTTAGACATGTATCTCGTACGCACGAGAAACTTTTTATAAAGTTATAAAAAAAATTATAATTTTTTATTTATCTATTTATTTATTTTTAGACATGTATCTCGTACGCACGAGAAACTTTTTATAAAGTTATAAAAAAAATTAAAATTTTTTATTTTTTTATTTATTTATTTTTAGACATGTATCTCGTACGCACGAGAAACTTTTTATAAAGTTATAAAAAATAAAAATAAAAATTTGTATTTTTATAATGTTTTTTTGTTTTTGTTTTTTTAGACATGTTTCTCGTGCGCACGAGATACATGTCTAAAAAAATTAATTATAAAAAAATACAATTCCAATTTTTTTTAGACATGTATCTCGTGCTCACAAGAAACTTTTTATAAAGTTATAAAAAAAAAATTAAAAAAAATTAAATTTATTTATTTATTTATTTTTAGACATGTATCTCGTACGCACGGGAAACTTTTTATAAAGTTATAAAAAAATATATAATTTTTTTAAATGTATTTATTTATTTTTAGACATGTATCTCGTACGCACAAGAAACTTTTTATAAAGTTATAAAAAAATATATAATTTTTTATTTATTTATTTATTTATTTTTAGACATGTACCTCGTACGCACGAGAAACTTTTTATAAAGTTATAAAAAAAAAAAAAAAGTATTTTTATGATGTTTTTTTGTTTTTGTTTTTTTAGACATGTATCTCCTGCGCACGAGATAGTTTCTCGTGCGCAGGAGATACACGTCTAAAAAAAATTAATTATAAAAAATACAATTCCAATTTTTTTTAGACATGTATCTCGTGCGCACAAGAAACTTTTTGTAAAGGTATAAAAAAAAATAATAATTTTTTCTTTTAATTTATTTATTATTTATTTTTAGACATGTATCTCGTACGCACAAGAAACTTTTTATAAAGTTATAAAAAAAAATTATAATTTTTTTAAATGTATTTATTTATTTTTATACATGTATCTCGTACGCACGAGAAACTTTTTATAAAGTTATAAAAAAAAAATATTATTTTTTATTTTTTTATTTTTTTATTTTTAGACATGTACCTCGTACGCACGAGAAACTTTTTATAAAGTTATAAAAAAAAAATAATAATTTGTATTTTTATGGGTTTTTTTGGGTTTTTTTAGACATGTATCTCATACGCACGAGATACATGTCTAAAAAAATTTTTTTTTAATTTATCATTTCTTTCTTTCTTTCTTTTTTTAGACATGTATCTTGTGCGCACGAGATAGTTTCTCGTGCGCACGAGATGCATGTTTAAAAAAAATTCATTATAAAAAAATACAATTCCAATTTTTTTTAGACATGTATCTCGTGCGCACAAGAAACTTTTTATAAAGTTATAAAAAAATATATATTTTTTTAAAATTTATTTATTTATTTATTTTTAGACATGTATCTTGTGCGCACGAGATAGTTTCTCGTGCGCACGAGATACATGTCTAAAAAAATGTTTTTTAAATTAAACATTTATTTATTTATTTATTTTTTAGACATGTATCTCGTGCGCACGAGATAGTTTCTCGTGCGCACGAGATACATGTCTAAAAAAATGTTTTTTAAATTAATCATTTATTTATTTATTTATTTTTTAGACATGTATCTTGTGCGCACGAGATAGTTTCTCGTGCGCACGAGATACATGTTTAAAAAAAATTAATTATAAAAAAATACAATTCCAATTTTTTTTAGACATGTATCTCGTGCACACAAGAAACCTTTTAAAAAGTTATAAAAAAATATATATAATTTTTTTAAATGTATTTATTTATTTTTAGACATGTATCTCGTACGCACGAGAAACTTTTTATAAAGTTATAAAAAAATTAAAAAAATTTTTTTTTATTTATTTATTTATTTTTAGACATGTACCTCGTACGCACGAGAAACTTTTTATAAAGTTATAAAAAATAAAAAAAAAATTATTTTTATGATGTTTTTTTGTTTTTGTTTTTTTAGACATGTATCTTGTGCGCACGAGATAGTTTCTCGTGCGCAGGAGATACACGTCTAAAAAAAATTAATTATAAAAAATACAATTCCAATTTTTTTTAGACATGTATCTCGTGCGCACAAGAAACTTTTTATAAAGGTATAAAAAAAATATATATTTTTTTCTTTTAATTTATTTATTATTTATTTTTAGACATGTATCTCGTACGCACGAGAAACTTTTTATAAAGTTATAAAAAAAATTACAATTTTTTATTTTTTAATTTATTTATTTTTAGACATGTATCTCGTACGCACGAGAAACTTTTTATAAAGTTATAAAAAAAATTACAATTTTTTATTTTTTTAATTTATTTTTAGACATGTATCTCGTACGCACGGGAAACTTTTTATAAAGTTATAAAAAAAAAATTATAATTTTTTTAAATGTATTTATTTATTTTTAGACATGTATCTCGTACGCACGAGAAACTTTTTATAAAGTTATAAAAAAAAAAATAATTTGTATTTTTATAATGTATTTTTTTTTTAAGACATGTATCTTGTGCGCACGAGATACATGTCTAAAAAAATTAATTATAAAAAAATACAATTCCAGTTTTTTTTAGACATGTATCTCGTGCTCACAAGAAACTTTTTATAAAGTTATAAAAAAAAATAAAAAAATGTAAATTTATTTATTTATTTATTTTTAGACATGTATCTCGTACGCACGGGAAACTTTTTATAAAGTTATAAAAAAAAAATTATAATTTTTTTAAATGTATTTATTTATTTTTAGACATGTATCTCGTACGCACGAGAAACTTTTTATAAAGTTATAAAAAAAATTAAAAAAAATTAAATTTATTTATTTATTTATTTTTAGACATGTATCTTGTGCGCACGAGATATATATCTAAAAGAAAATTTAAAAAAATTTAAGTTTTTTTTATAACTTTATAAAAAGTGTCTAAAAAATAAAAAATAAAAATAATAATAATTATTAAAAAATACAATTCCCCATGTCCCTTTAGGGGCTCCGTATTAAAACAAACAAAAACAAAAAAACAAGTGCAAAACTTCATGTTTTGGTGAATTTACTGAGGAATTTATGAAAGTGAAAACAATACAAAAAGAATGTAAGTTAATACTAACACAGACACTTGTAAATGGGTTAGCTTATTAGCTCATGCTGATGATGTTAGCTTGAGTACATGACGATAGCAGGTAGAAATATGCATGAAAACACTCCTAGAGACATCACACATGGGACACTTTAGTAAGGAAGAATAGTTTTAGTTATATTGTAAAACTTACTAACGTTGCTTGGAGTGACGAATGAAGAATCCATATGAGTAGAAACGCTATGGACGGCTATACTTTTCAGTTCGAGGCATTAAAACAGGAAGTACATGGGACGCTTTAGTAAGGAAGAATAGTTTTAGTTATATTGTAAAACTGACAAACGTTGCTTGGAGTGATGAATGAGGAATCCATACGAGTAGAAACGCTATGGACGGCTAGAAAACTCGGTCAAGACACTTCACCCACCTGCTCCCACACTGCTTTAAATGGAGCTTAGATAGTGGCTTTCACTATGTAAAGTGCTTTGAGTCTCTAGAGAAAAGCGCTATATAAATATAATTCTCTTCACTTCACTAGGAAGAAACATGTGGATTTCAGAGGCAGGATTTGATTATTTGACTGCAATTAGACACAAAACAAAGTGGTTTCCAGGCCGCTTGTAACATATATTTATACATATACAAACCCCGTTTCCATATGAGTTGGGAAATTGTGTTAGATGTAAATATAAACGGAATACCATGATTTGCAAATCCTTTTCAAGCCATATTCAGTTGAATATACTACAAAGACAACATATTTGATGTTCAAACTCATAAACTTTCTTTATTTTTTGCAAATAATAATTAACTTTAGAATTTCATGGCTGCAACACGTGCCGAAGTAGTTGGGAAAGGGCATGTTCACCACTGTGTTACATGGCCTTTCCTTTTAACAACACTCAGTAAACGATTGGGAACTGAGGAGACACATTTTTGAAGCTTCTCAGGTGGAATTCTTTCCCATTCTTGCTTGATGTACAGCTTAAGTTGTTCAACAGTCCGGGGGTCTCCGTTGTGCTATTTTAGGCTTCATAATGCGCCACACATTTTCGATGTGAGACAGGTCTGGACTGCAGGCGGGCCAGGAAAGTACCCGCACTCTTTTACTATGAAGCCACGTTGATGTAACACGTGGCTTGGCATTGTCTTGCTGAAATAAGCAGGGGCGTCCATGGTAACGTTGCTTGGATGGCAACATATGTTGCTCCAAAACCTGTATGTACCTTTCAGCATTAATGGTGCCTTCACAGATGTGTAAGTTACCCATGTCTTGGGCACTAATACACCCCCATACCATCACACATGCTGCCTTTTACACTTTGCGCCTAGAACAATCCGGATGGTTCTTTTCCTCTTTGGTCCGGAGGACACGACGTCCACAGTTTCCAAAAAACAATTTGAAATGTGGACTCGTCAGACCACAGAACACTTTTCCACTTTGTATCAGTCCATCTTAGATGAGCTCAGACCCAGCGTTTCTGGGTGTTGTTGATAAACGGTTTTCGCCTTGCATAGGAGAGTTTTAACTTGCACTTACAGATGTAGCGACCAACTGTAGTTACTGACAGTGGGTTTCTGAAGTGTTCCTGAGCCCATGTGGTGATATCCTTTACACACTGATGCCGCTTGTTGATGCAGTACAGCCTGAGGGATGGAAGGTCACGGGCTTAGCTGCTTACGTGCAGTGATTTCTCCACATTCTCTGAACCCTTTGATGATATTACGGAGCGTAGATGGTGAAATCCCTAAATTCCTTGCAATAGCTGGTTGAGAAAGGTTGTTCTTAAACTGTTCAACAATTTGCTCAGGCATTTGTTGACAAAGTGGTGACCCTCGCCCCGTCCTTGTTTGTGAATGACTGAGCATTTCATGGAATCTACTTTTATACCCAATCATGGCACCCACCTGTTCCCAATTAGCCTGCACACCTGTGGGATGTTCCAAATAAGTGTTTGATGAGCATTCCTCAACTTTATCAGTATTTATTGCCACCTTCCCCAACTTCTTTGTCACGTGTTGCTGGCATCAAATTCTAAAGTTAATGATTTTTTGGAAAAAAAAATGTTTGTAGGACAGGCCAACAAAGACTCTCCCAGCCTTCAGTGCCTAAGAAAAATGCATCCAACATGACTTGTAGTTCTACTTGCATGTGCTGACTTACAGTACGGACACTTTGTAACGGGCGCCGGCGCCACCTAGAGGTATTGTGTTCACCTTACCATCTGACTGCTGCCATTATACTGCAGGTCTGAGGCTGCTGGGCATCGGCAGGAACCAGTACATCGACCTGATGAACCAGTGCCGCTCCTCTAAGGTGAGTCCAGAACCAGTGCAGGGAGTTCAAACTATGGTCCTGTCTTCATGTTGGACAACCAGACTTACTATGGTCCTGTCTTCATGTTGGACCACCAGACTTACTATGGTCCTGTCTTCATGTTGGACCACCAGACTTACTATGGTCCTGTCTTCATGTTGGACAACCAGACTTACTATGGTCCTGTCTTCATGTTGGACCACCAGACTTACTATGGTCCTGTCTTCATGTTGGACCACCAGACTTACTATGGTCCTGTCTTCATGTTGGACCACCAGACTTACTATGGTCCTGTCTTCATGTTGGACCAGCAGACTTACTATGGTCCTTACTATGGTCCTGTCTTCACGTTGGACCACCAGACTTACTATGGTCCTGTCTTCATGTTGGACCAGCAGACTTACTATGGTCCTGTCTTCATGTTGGACCACCAGACTTACTATGGTCCTGTCTTCATGTTGGACCACCAGACTTACTATGGTCCTGTCTTCATGTTGGACCAGCAGACTTACTATGGTCCTGTCTTCATGTTGGACCAGCAGACTTACTATGGTCCTGTCTTCATGTTGGACCACCAGACTTCATGTTGGACCACCAGACTTACTATGGTCCTGTCTTCATGTTGGACCACCAGACTTCATGTTGGACCAGCAGACTTACTATGGTCCTGTCTTCATGTTGGACCACCAAACTTCATGTTGGACCACCAGACTTACTATGGTCCTGTCTTCATGTTGGACCACCAGACTTACTATGGTCCTGTCTTCATGTTGGACCACCAGACTTACTATGGTCCTGTCTTCATGTTGGACCACCAGACTTACTATGGTCCTGTCTTCATGTTGGACCACCAGACTTACTATGGTCCTGTCTTCATGTTGGACCACCAGACTTCATGTTGGACCACCAGACTTACTATGGTCCTGTCTTCATGTTGGACCACCAGACTTCATGTTGGACCACCAGACTTACTATGGTCCTGTCTTCATGTTGGACCACCAGACTTCATGTTGGATCACCAGACTTACTATGGTCCTGTCTTCATGTTGGACCACCAGACTTCATGTTGGATCACCAGACTTACTATGGTCCTGTCTTCATGTTGGACCAGCAGACTTACTATGGTCCTGTCTTCATGTTGGACAACCAGACTTACTATGGTCCTGTCTTCATGTTGGACCACCAGACTTACTATGGTCCTGTCTTCATGTTGGACCACCAGACTTACTATGGTCCTGTCTTCATGTTGGACCACCAGACTTACTATGGTCCTGTCTTCATGTTGGACCACCAGACTTACTATGGTCCTGTCTTCATGTTGGACCACCAGACTTACTATGGTCCTGTCTTCATGTTGGACAACCAGACTTACTATGATCCTGTCTTCATGTTGGACCACCAGACTTACTATGGTCCTGTCTTCATGTTGGACCACCAGACTTACTATGGTCCTGTCTTCATGTTGGACCACCAGACTTACTATGGTCCTGTCTTCATGTTGGACCAGCAGACTTACTATGGTCCTGTCTTCATGTTGGACCAGCAGACTTACTATGGTCCTGTCTTCACGCAGTCGGCCTTCGGCCAAATGTTTTTCTCCCAATGCTCCCCAAGTGTAAAAAGTTAGGATGCCCCTAATCTGGTTTATGTTATGTTATGTTATGTTATGTTATGTTATGTTATGTTATGTTATGTTATGTTATGTAATGAAAGTGTGCCATCTAGTGGTGAGAGGAGGTGCTGACATGAACTAACTCCTCCTGTCAGAAATTCTTCCGCAAGAAATCCGCCCGGGATCTTCTCCCTGCCAAACCTGTGGAGATCTCAGTGGAGCCCTGGTGGGTGGCCCAGACGGGCTACATCACGGAGGATGACATCAGGGTGAGAACATGGACTCTCCACTACCTTCCATGTGCATCTAGAATGTAACCCCGTGTGTGTGTGTGTGTGTGTGTGTGTGTGTGTGTGTGTGTGTGTGCAGTGCTGCTCTCCGGCCGAGAAGAAAGCTATTGATAAGATGATTGATTCTGGCCCTCAGCTGGCTGGATCAATGGAGTACAACGTGGGCTTAAGTGAGTAGAAACCATATTGTTGTACTGTACTGTTGTCACCTTGACATACTTCACGTCCGTCCTCAGGTCTGTACAACCGCGGCTTCATCTACCTGGATGTTCCTATCTCAGATGACAGCTGCATCTCCGGTATTGGCCAGGAACG
This sequence comes from Nerophis lumbriciformis, assembly GCF_033978685.3. Taxonomy (NCBI): domain Eukaryota; kingdom Metazoa; phylum Chordata; class Actinopteri; order Syngnathiformes; family Syngnathidae; genus Nerophis; species Nerophis lumbriciformis. The sequence continues at coordinate 951,086 of NC_084584.2, read as the reverse complement.
TCCTATATTCTATGCATGCTGGGCTACATCGCAGTTATTAGCTTCAAAAGCTACCATGCTACTATAAAAGACCTTAGTACCCTACCGAGATGGCGGCAAGTATCAAAAACCATGATTTCTAGGCTAAAACGGACAAAATTGTGTAAAAAGCTAGCATGCTAGCACATGACCAGATAAGAGGAAGTACCAACATGCACTATTTGTAGGTGTAAACCGACAAAATTTGCGAAAAAGTTAACATAAAACGTTGGCATGCTAAAAGAAGAGACATTAGCATACCTCCAAGATGCCGTCAAGTATCAAAAAAGATGATTTTTGTTGGTTAAAGCATACAAAGTTAGTTAGCATAAAATGTTAGCATGCTAACATTCACATACTCTTGGAGAAGCTCAAAGACATGGGTGTTAACTCCGCCTTGATCAAATGGTTCCACTCTTTTTTAACAAACACAACACAGCAAGTGAAGGTCAACAGAACACTGTCAGACACTGCAACACAGGCGTCCCACAGGGCTGTGTTATATCACCAACACTGTTTACATTGTACACCAATGATTGTAGGACTGTGCACTCGAACAATTACCGTATTTTCCGCACCATAAGGCGCCCTGGGTTATAAGCCGCGCCTTCAATGAACGGCATATTTCAAAACTTTGTCCACCTATAAGCCGCCCCGTGTTGTAAGCCGCATCTAACTGCGCTAAAGGAATGTCAAAAAAACAGTCAGATAGGTCAGTCAAACTTTAATAATATATTAAAAACCAGCGTGATGTGGGCGCGCATGGAGTCGTATATCAACATGGACGGAGCTGCGTGAAAAAAGCCACCCGGCCTCTTCGCGTAAACTTAAACTTACCTTAACCACTCGCTCATCTTTTCTTCATCCATCCCTTCGAGTTAGCTTTTATGATGACGCCGGCTGGAAAGGTCTCTTTTGGCAAGGTCTTCCTTTTGAATATCACCATGGGTGGAAGTTTCTGGCCATTAGCATGGCAAGCTAGAACCACAGTGAAGGATGACTTCTCATTCCCTGTGGTGCGAATATTCACCGTACGTGCTCCCGTTGTATCCACAGTGCGGTTCACAGGAATATCAAAAGTCAGTGGAACCTCGTCCATGTTGATAATGTTCTCTGGCCGGATCTTTTTTTTCAGCTATCTTGTTTTTACAATATGCACGGAAAGTAGCCAGCTTTTCTTGAAAGTCTTTAGGCAGTTGCTGTGAAATAGTAGTCCGTGTGCGGATGGAGAGATTGCGTCTTTTCATGAACCGGATCCCTGTCGCTTAGTAGGAGCCATTTTGTGGTCTTTACAGATGTAAACACACAAAGGAAATGAAACGTACGGTAATATCCGCACGCTTTTTCTTCTTCTACGCGGGCGGGTGGTTGCTTACAGTAGAAGAAGAAGAAGCGCTTCCTGTTCTATGGGGGCGGGTGCTTACCTTGGCGGTTGCTTGCGTAGAAGAAGAAGCACTTCCTTTTCTACGGGGAAAAAAGATGGCGGCTGTTTACCGTAGTTGCGAGACCGAAACTTTATGAAAATGAATCTTAATATTAATCCATATATAAAGCGCACCGGGTTATAAGCCGCACTGTCAGCTTTTGAGAAAATTTGTGGTTTTTAGGTGCGGCTAATAGTGCGGAAAATACGGTATATGGTGAAATTTGAGGACGATACCGTGCTCCTAAGCCTTCTACACAAGGATACGGACCCCTCTGTGTACCAATTTATTAGGTGGTGTGATACCAACCATCTTATTCTAAATGTGACCAAGACACAGGAAATGGTTTTGGATCCGAGGAAAGGGACTGACCATGAGCCAGTGGTCATCAAAAATCAGGAAGTCACCCAGGTATCCTCATATAAATATTTAGGGGTTCATATTGATCATCTTCTCTGCTGGAAGACACATATTGACAAACTGTGCAATAGACTGCAACAGAGGCTATAGTTTTTGCGAAGATTAAGATTGTACGGCGTAAGCAGCCACATCATGATGATTTTCTACCGTGCCATCGTTCGATACGGGATCACCTCATGGTTTGGCAACCTAACCGTTAAGCTAAAAAGCAAACTGGCCGGCATGCATAAAACGGCAATGAAAATCGTAGGGAGGAAAGAATATGAGCCTATACAGAGCATCTATGAGCAGGCAGTTAGGAAAAAAGCTAAGAAAATTATTTCCGACTCACAACATCCACTCTTTCCTGAATATGGAACCCTGCCATCAGGGAGAAGACTCCGGGTCCCACTATGCAAATCTAACCACCTTAAATTCTCATTTGTCCCAGCCTCCATTAAGCTGACCAACAATGTGCAATAGAATGTTAATACATAGGTTAGCACTTTTTTAGCACATAGCACTTTAGCACATAGCACTTTAGCACACAGCACTTTATCCATGAGCTCTAGTGCAATGCACACTGGTACTTTATCTTTATCTCCATACTGTAGATACACCAAAGTGCCACCTATGTCTATCAAGCTCCATGTTCTGATGTTTAAATGTTAGTTGTCTGGTTGTGCTTGTGTTTTTCTTCTGTTGTTTTAGTGTATGTTAAGAAAGCAATGGTGCACTGTGCCCAAGACAAATTTCCCCGCGGGGACAATAATGTTGAACCTTGACCTTGAACTAGGAAATATCAAAGTGCACTATTTGTAGGCATAAACATGCACAATTAGCGACAAAGCTAGCATACAATGTTAGCACGTTGACATTGAAAAAGTTAGCCTACTTCTAAGGTGATGGCAAGTATTAAAATGCACTATTTTTTATGTGTAAACATCCATCCATCCATTTCTACCGCTTATTCCCTATAGCTAAAAACCTAGCATAAAATGTTAGCATGCTAATATACAGTAAGAGATGTTGATATACTTCCAAAATCCATGATTTGTAGGTGCAAACATACAAAATGAGGTACAAAACATTAAGATGCTAATAAAGGAGATGTTAGCAGACATTGAAGATGGCGCCAAGTATCAAAATCCATGATTTGTTGGTGTAAACATACAAAACGTTAGCATGGCCCTAATGTTTGATCCTGTTCTGTCTCCCTGTAATGTTTGATCCTGTCCTGTCTCCCTGTAATGTTTGATCCTGTCCTGTCTCCCTGTAAGGTTTGATCCTGTCCTGTCTCCTTGTAATGTTTGATCCGGTCCTGTCTCCCTGTAATGTTTGATCCGGTCCTGTCTCCCTGTAATGTTTGATCCTCTTTGGTTTCCCTGTAATTTTTTATCTTGTTCTGTCTCCCTGTGATGTTTGATCCTGTTCTGTCTCCCTGTAATGTTTGATCCTGTCCTGTCTCCCTGTAATGTTTGATCCTGTCCTGTCTCCCTGTAATGTTTGATCCTGTCCTGTCTCCCTGTAATGTTTGATCCTGTCCTGTCTCCCTGTAAGGTTTGATCCTGTCCTGTCTCCCTGTAATGTTTGATCCGGTCCTGTCTCCCTGTAATGTTTGATCCGGTCCTGTCTCCCTGTAATGTGTGATCCGGTCCTGTCTCCCTGTAATGTTTGATCCGGTCCTGTCTCCCTGTAATGTTTGATCCTGTCCTGTCTTCCTGTAATTTTTGATCCTGTCCTGTCTCCCTGTAATGTTTGATCCTCTTTGGTCTCCCTGTAATTTTTGATCCTGTTCTGTCTCCCTGTGATGTTTGATCCTGTTCTGTCTCCCTGTAATGTTTGATCCTGTTCTGTCTCCCTGTAATGTTTGATCCTGTTCTGTCTCCCTGTAATGTTTAATCCTGTCCTGTCTCCCTGTAATGTTTGATCCTGTCCTGTCCTGTCTCCCTGTAATGTTTGATCCTGTCCTGTCTCCCTGTAATGTTTGATCCTCTTTGGTCTCCCTGTAATTTTTGATCCTGTTCTGTCTCCCTGTGATATTTGATCCTGTTCTGTCTCCCTGTAATGTTTGATCCTGTCCTGTCTCCCTGTAATGTTTGATCCTGTCCTGTCTCCCTGTAATGTTTGATCCTGTCCTGTCTCCCTGTAATATTTGATCCTGTCCTGTCTCCCTGTAATGTTTGATCCGGTCCTGTCTCCCTGTAATGTTTGATCCGGTCCTGTCTCCCTGTAATGTTTGATCCGGTCCTGTCTCCCTGTAATGTTTGATCCTGTTCTGTCTCCCTGTAATGTTTGTCTGATCTTGAATGGGATTGTGCTGAAAATGTTAATGTCCCCTCAGGGCTGGGTAAAGTATTTGTGATGCTAAGGCGTGTATGACTGCTGGTGTGTGCACAGTGCCCCCTCTGGAGGGTTTTGTGATGAACCGGGTGCAGGGAGACTACTTTGAGACGCTGCTCTACAAGATCTTCGTGTCCATCGACGAGCAGACCAACGTAGCAGAGGTAGCTAGGCTAGCATCACGCTGGTGGACCATGTCCAGGTTTCTAACGTGCTCCTTGTCCTCCATGCAGCTGGCCAACGTGTTGGAGATAGACCTGGACCTGGTGAAGGTGAGGACCACCTTCTTCTCTGCCTCCAAATATCACTGCAATGAAATAGGAGTAGAACGAGCATGTAAAGACTCTTAGAAACATCCTAAGAGTTGTTTTAGTTGTATTGTAAAGCTTACCAAGGTCGCTTATGGAAGGACTCCTAAGAGTTGTTTTAGTTATATTGTAAAACTTACCAAGGTCGCTTGGAGCCATGAATGAAGAATCCACGCGAGTAGAAACGTTATGGACATGCTAGAAGACGGAACAGCACTTCTACTTCCGGTTCAAAGCTTTAAACAGCAGTTTAAGTGTTACACTCTAAATTCAAAGGGATTTTCCATTCAAAATCAATACTTTTAGAATCGATTTGATTCTTGGGGGTAGCGATTCGATTCAGAATCGATTCTTGATTCATAACGATCCTCAATCCCAACTCCATACTCTTTTGAATCGATTTGATTCGTGGGGTTAATGATTCGATTCAGAATCGATTCTCAATTCAAAACGATTCTCGATCCAAAATCCATACTTTTTGAATCGATTTGATTCTTGGGGGTAACGATTCAGTTCAGAATCGATTCTCGATTCAAAACAATTCTCAATCCCAAATCAATACTTTTTGAATCGATTTGATTCTTGGGGTTAACGATTCCATTCAGAATCAATTCTCAATTCAAAACGATTCTCGATCCAAAATCAATACTTTTAGAATCGATTCGATTCAAATCTTGGGGGTAACTATTTGATTCAGAATTGATTCTCTATTCAAAACGAATCTCAATCGAAAATCAGTATTTTAATTGATTCGATTCTTGGGCATAATGAATCAATTCAAAATCGATGTTCGACTCAAAACGATTCTCGATCCAAAATCAATACTGTTTTAATTGATTTGAATGGAATCTTGTGGGTAACTATTCAATTCAGAATTGATTCCTAATTCAAAATGATTCTCAATCCCAAATCAATACTCTTTTGAATCGATTTGATTCATGGGGTTAGCGATCCGATTCAGAAACGATTCTCAATTCAAAACAATTCTCAATTCAAAATCAATACTTTTTGAATCGATTTGATTCTTGGGGGTAACAATTCAATTCAGAATTGATCCTCGATTCAAAATGATTCTCGATTCAAAACAATTCTTAATCCAAAATCAATACTTTTTTAATCGATTTGATTCTTGGGGTTAATGATTCGATCCAGAATCAATTCAAAATGATTCTCGATCCAAAACCAATACTTTTAGAATCAATTCGATTCAAATCTTGGGGGTAACTATTTGATTCAGAAATGATTCCCAATCGAAAATCAATACTTTTTTAATTGATTCGATTCAAATCTTGGGGGTAACTATTTGATTCAGAATTGATTCTCTATTCAAAACTATTCTCAATCCAAAATCAATATTTTAATTGATTCAATTCTTGGGGGTAATGATTCGATTCAGAATCAATTTTCGACTCAAAAGGATTCTCGATCCAAAATCAATACTGTTTTAATTGATTTGATTCAAATCTTGGGGGTAACTATTTGATTCAGACTTGATTCCCAATCCAAAATCAATACTTTTTGAATTGATTCGATACATCGGAGTAACTATTTGATTCAGAATCGATTCTCTATTCAAAACAATTCTCCATCCAAGATCAATACTTTATAAATTGATTAGATTTGATTCTTGTGGATCAGGATTGGCTTCATCTTTAGAGAGCAGGAAGACTTGCAGGGATTGACCAGTGAACTGCTCCAACACATATACACATATATACACATATATACACATATATATACATATACATTTATATACATGGTGCTATTGCACCTGTTCACTGTTTCATGACAACTCTATTTATTTCCCAGAATGCCGTGTCCATGTACTGCCGCTTGGGCTTCGCCGTGAAGAAAGGTCAGGTGATCAGCTCGGAGCAGCTCCACCCCACCTGGAAGAACGCTCCCTCCCTCAACAGGCTGAAGTATACTCTTACACCATGTCTACTCACTCCTCTTACACCATGTCTACTCACTCCTCTTACACCATGTCTACTCACTCCTCTTACACCATGTCTACTCACTCCTCTTACACCATGTCTACTCACTCCTCTCCTTCCTCTTACACCATGTCTACTCACTCCTCTTACACCATGTCTACTCACTCCTCTTACACCATGTCTACTCACTCCTCTCCTTCCTCTTACACCATGTCTACTCACTCCTCTTACACCATGTCTACTCACTCCTCTCCTTCCTCTTACACCATGTCTACTCACTCCTCTTACACCATGTCTACTCACTCCTCTTACACCATGTCTACTCACTCCTCTCCTTCCTCTTACACCATGTCTACTCACTCCTCTTACACCATGTCTACTCACTCCTCTCCTTCCTCTTACACCATGTCTATTTAATTATAATGCACGTTATGAATATTTAATTATAATGCACATTAAGAATATTTAATTATAATGCACATTATGAATATTTAATTATAATGCACATTATGAATATTTAATTATACTGTACATTATTAATATTCAATTATAATGCACATTATGAATATTTAATTATACTGCACATTATGAATATTCAATTATAATGCACATTATGAATATTTAATTATAATGCACATTATGAATATTTAATTATAATGCACATTAAGAATATTTAATTATAATGCACATTATGAATATTTAATTATAATGCACATTATGAATATTTACTTATAATGCACATTATTAATATTTAGTTATAATGCACATTATTAATATTTAATTATAATGCACATTATTAATATTCAATTATAATGTACTTTAATATTCAGTAGTGTTGGCAATCTTTCATTCAATTCTTGGGGGGTAGCTATTTGATTCAGAATCGATTCTTTATTCAAAACGATTCTCTATCCAAAAACAATACTTTTTTAATTGATTTGATTCTTGATGGTAACTATTCGATTCAGAATCAATTCTCTATTCAAAACGATTCTCGATCCAAAATCAATACTTTTTTAATTGATTCGATTCGATTCTTGTGGATAACGAATCGATTCTTGATTCAAAACTATTCTTATTTCAAAATCAATACTTTTTGAATTGATTCGATTCTTGATGGTAACTATTCGATTCAGAATCGATTCTCGATCCAAAATCAATACTTTTTGAATTGATTCGATTCTTGATGGTAATGATTCGATTCAGAATCGATTCTCGATTCAAAACGATTCTCAATCCAAAATCAATACTTTTTTAATTGATTCGATTCGATTCGTGTGGATCACGATTCGATTCCGAATCGATTCTCTATTCAAAATCCCTACTTTTCAATAAGATTGAGTGACAGTTCTATGATGAACTACATTCCTCCATAAAATAGATGAACAGCTGTGATAATTGAAATAAAAAAATGATCTTTTATTAAGTTATGAAGAATAAGAATTGTGATTCATTCAGAAATCCATTTATTTTTGGACACCCTTAATATGACATGACTGTTCCATAGTTGTGACGTGGCCCTCAATAAAAGTGAAGGTTCCTCACCATGTTCCTGGACGTGGTCTTGTGCCTCAGGAGCACCATGGACCCTCAGAAGATGTTACTCTCCTGGGAGCAGGGCAGCCCCGTGATGGAGGGAGGCTCCTCTGCCACCGACACTGACACCACCAGTCTGGAGGACCAAGGTCTGCTTGATGCACACCCTCCTGGTGTGGTAGTGCTCAATGTGTGTGTGTGTGTGTGTGTGTGTGTGTGTGTAGCGGACACAGCCAGCGTCAGCAGCCTCAGCATCCCGGCCGCCCCCACCAAGAGGATCGCCTTCCTCTTCGACTCCACGCTGACGGCCTTCCTCATGATGGGCAACCTGTCCCCGGTCTGTGGTGGACCCCCCCCCCCCAGCACCTTTAGTGGAGCACACCCACAACCTTTAATCACGTCCCCGTCTTTGGCAGAACCTGAAGAGCCACGCCGTCACCATGTTTGAGGTGGGCAAGCTCTCCGACGAGACCCTGGACAGCTTCCTGGCCGAGCTGGAGAAGGTGAGGACCATTGTGGCCCAAATTATAGTCGCCCGTTTTGAAATTGCCTCCTTTAGGACTTTTCTATTCCTACCTTAGGCTTAGGTCAGGCTGATTAGAAAAATAAACAGAGTGCATAAGAAAGAACTGATGAATAACTGACAGAAAATTAACTTACATATAATTATGTTGTGGGCAGCACGGTGGAAAAGGGGTTAGTGCATGTGCCTCACAATACCAAGGTCCTGCGTTCAATCCCGGGCTCTGGATCTTTCTGTGTGGAGTTTGCATGTTCTCCCCGTGACTGCATGGGTTCTACTCCGGCTTCCTCCCACCTCCAAAGACATGCACCTGGGGATAGGCCCCTCCCACCTCCAAAGACATGCACCTGGGGATAGGCCCCTCCCACCTCCAAAGACATGCACCTGGGGATAGGCCCCTCCTACCTCCAAAGACATGCACCTGGGGATAGGCCCCTCCCACCTCCAAAGACATGCACCTGGGGATAGGCCCCTCCCACCTCCAAAGACATGCACCTGGGGATAGGCCCCTCCCACCTCCAAAGATATGCACCTGGGGATAGGCCCCTCCCACCTCCAAAGACATGCACCTGGGGATAGGCCCCTCCCACCTCCAAAGATATGCACCTGGGGATAGGCCCCTCCCACCTCCAAAGACATGCACCTGGGGATAGGCCCCTCCCACCTCCAAAGATATGCACCTGGGGATAGGCCCCTCCCACCTCCAAAGACATGCACCTGGGGATAGGCCCCTCCCACCTCCAAAGATATGCACCTGGGGATAGGCCCCTCCCACCTCCAAAGACATGCACCTGGGGATAGGCCCCTCCCACCTCCAAAGATATGCACCTGGGGATAGGCCCCTCCCACCTCCAAAGACATGCACCTGGGGTTGGCCCTTCTCACCTCCAAAGACATGCACCTGGGCATAGGCCCCTCCCACCTCCAAAGACATGCACCTGGGGATAGGCCCTTCTCACCTCCAAAGATATGCACCTGGGGATAGGCCCCTCCCACCTCCAAAGACATGCACCTGGGGATAGGCCCCTCCCACCTCCAAAGACATGCACCTGGGCATAGGCCCCTCCCACCTCCAAAGACATGCACCTGGGGATAGGCCCCTCCCACCTCCAAAGACATGCACCTGGGGATAGGCCCCTCCCACCTCCAAAGATATGCACCTGGGGATAGGCCCCTCCCACCTCCAAAGACATGCACCTGGGGATAGGCCCCTCCCACCTCCAAAGATATGCACCTGGGGATAGGCCCCTCCCACCTCCAAAGACATGCACCTGGGGATAGGCCCCTCCCACCTCCAAAGATATGCACCTGGGGATAGGCCCCTCCCACCTCCAAAGACATGCACCTGGGGATAGGCCCCTCCCACCTCCAAAGATATGCACCTGGGGATAGGCCCCTCCCACCTCCAAAGACATGCACCTGGGGTTGGCCCTTCTCACCTCCAAAGACATGCACCTGGGCATAGGCCCCTCCCACCTCCAAAGACATGCACCTGGGGATAGGCCCTTCTCACCTCCAAAGATATGCACCTGGGGATAGGCCCCTCCCACCTCCAAAGACATGCACCTGGGGATAGGCCCCTCCCACCTCCAAAGACATGCACCTGGGCATAGGCCCCTCCCACCTCCAAAGACATGCACCTGGGGATAGGCCCCTCCCACCTCCAAAGACATGCACCTGGGGATAGGCCCCTCCCACCTCCAAAGACATGCACCTGGGGATAGGCCCCTCCCACCTCCAAAGACATGCACCTGGGGATAGGCCCCTCCCACCTCCAAAGACATGCACCTGGGGATAGGCCCCTCCCACCTCCAAAGACATGCACCTGGGGATAGGCCCCTCCCACCTCCAAAGACATGCACCTGGGGATAGGCCCCTCCCACCTCCAAAGACATGCACCTGGGGATAGGCCCCTCCCACCTCCAAAGACATGCACCTGGGGATAGGCCCCTCCCACCTCCAAAGACATGCACCTGGGGATAGGCCCCTCCCACCTCCAAAGATATGCACCTGGGGATAGGCCCCTCCCACCTCCAAAGACATGCATCTGGGGATAGGCCCCTCCCACCTCCAAAGACATGCACCTGGGGATAGGTTGATTGGTTTATAGTTGAGGGTATGTTAACTTCCCGGATATTCTATTTCTCCTCAACCGCTTGGTTCCATTTGTCCTGAAGGTGGAGAGCACAGCAGAGGGTGAGGCTCAGCGCTACTTTGACCACGCCCTCACCCTGAAGAACACCATCCTCTTCTTACGCTACAACAAGGAACTCACTCAGGACCAGGGACCGGACATCCCCAACATAGGTAAGTCCTGACTGCTGGTCACCAAGGAACTCATTCAGGACCAGGGACCGGACATCCCCAACATAGGTAAGTCCTGACTGCCGGTCACCAAAGAACTCATTCAGGACCAGGGACCGGACATCCCCAACATAGGTAAGTCCTGACTACTGGTCACCAAAGAACTCATTCAGGACCAGGGACCGGACATCCCCAACATAGGTAAGTCCTGACTACTGGTCACCAAAGAACTCACTCAGGACCAGGGACCGGACATCCCCAACATAGGTAAGTCCTGACTGCTGGTCACCAAGG